>NC_037684.1:35931816-36152399 GCF_003255815.1 Theropithecus gelada | reverse complement strand
TATATATATATATATATATATATATATATATATATATATATATATATTTTGTAGAAACAGAATTTTACCATGTTGCCTAGGCTGGTCTCGAACTCCTCGGCTCAAGCAATCCACCTTCCTTGGCCTCCAAAAGTGTTGGGATTACAGGCATGAGCTACCATACCCAGCCCTATCCAATATTTTAATGTGGTCATAGGGAGTCTGTGTGTGGGGTCAGGTAGTGTTCATGTAACTCAGTTACTTTCAGAAACTTGAAAGTACCATTTCTTTCTTTCTTTTCTTTTTTGTAGAGACGGGGTTTCACCATGTTGCTCAGGTTGGTCTCAAACCCCTGAGCTCAAGTGATCCAGCCGCCTCAGCCTCCCAAAGTGCTGGGATTACAGGCATGAGGAACCTGTGCCTAGCCTATTTCTTGGTTCTAATGAACATTTATTTTATTTTATTTTGAGATGGAGTTTTGCTCTTATTGCCCAGGCTGGAGTGCAATGGTGCGATCTTGGCTCACCACAAGCTCCGCCTCCCGGGTTCAAGTGATTCTCCTGCTTCAGCCTCCTGAGTAGCTGGGATTACAGGCATGTGCCACCACACCTGGCTAATTTTGTATTTTTAGTAGAGATGGAGTTTCTCCATGTTGGTCAGGCTGGTCTCGAACTCTCGACCTCAGGTGATCCACCCGCTTCGGCCTCCCAAAGTGCTGGGATTACAGGCGTGAGCCACTGCGCCCGGCCTCTAATGAACATTTATAAATACATAATTATATTAGATTAGATGTAATATACTACATAGTATATTAGATATACTATATATGTATATAATTATAAACATATAGTTTAATAGAAATAGCATTAAATGTAATATAAGTTGTAAATATAGTACATATACAGTAGATATAGATGTAAATATACATATGTATGCATGTAGTATAATAAATATAAATATGTAGTGTATTAGATATAATATACTAGTAAATATGTAATACATTAGATGGTAACAAGTGTTATGAAAAAAATCAGGAAAGGGGATAAGGTATTGGGGGTTGTGATTTTATTTGAATACATATATATTTATTGTTCAAACATTTTTATTTTAAATTTATTTTTAATTAAAAAAATTTATTTTTAGAGATGGAGCCTCACTATGTTGCCCAGGCTACAGTGCAGTGCATTCACAGGCGTGATCATCGCACATTACAGTCTTGAACTCCTGGGCTCAAGTGATCCTCCTGCCTCAGTCTTCTGATCAGCTGGGATTAGACGTATGTACCATTGCACCCTGCTATTTAAATACTTATTTAAAAAATAATTTATTGGTCAGGCATGGTGGCTGACGCCTGTAATCCCAGCACTTTGGGAGGCTGATCACCTAAGGTCAGGAGTTTGAGACCAGCCTGACCAACATGGTGATACCCTGTCTCTACTAAGAATACAAAAATTAGCCGGGTGTGGTGGTGCATGCCTGTGGTCCCAGCTATTCTGGAGGCTGAGGCAGAAGAATTGCTTGAACCTGGGAGGCAGAGGTTGTAGTGAGCCAAGATCATGCCACTGTATTCCAGCCTGGGCAACAGAGCAAGACTCTGATTCAAAAAAAATTTTTTTTAAGTGAAAATTCATGTAACATAAAATGAACCAAGTGAATTGAACAATTCAGTGGCATTTAGTACAATGACAATGTGGGGATTGTGATTTTAATGGGGTTGTTAGGCCTCCTGAAGTGATATTTGAGACAATACCTGAAAGAGGTGATGGGAGAGCTATGATGCAGCTCTCTGAGGAACAACATTAGAGCAGAGGAAATAGCAAAGCCATAGACCATGAGGTGAGAGCATGTCTGGTCTGCAGGAGGAAGAGTAAAGAGGCCTTGAGGATGGAGTGGAATGCACTGGACGGTGAGCAGTGGAAGATGAGATTGTTGGATAGGCAATGAGAGCCTAGATCAGTGATGGCCAATAACATTTTCCTCCATAATGGAAATTTTCTATATTTCTGTGTCATCCAGTATAGTAACCATTAGCCACATATGGCTATTGCGCATTTGCAATGTGACTGGTGTGACTGAGGAACTGAATTTGTAATTTTATTTAATTTTAATTAATTGAAATTTAAACAGTTACTAGTGCTACAATTATTGGAAGGCTCAGGTTTTGATTGTGTGGGACATTGTAAGTTATAAAAATTTTGGTTTTCATTCTGTGTGATATGAAAAGCCATTGGAGGGTTTCAATCTGATTTTAACAGAACCACTTTGGCTGCTGGGTTGACAATTGATTGAAGGGGACAATAGTAGAAGCAAGGGGACCATTTAGGAAGCTATTGACATTATTTCTGCTGAGATTATATTAGAGACAATCTAGCATATAGCATGCTCTCAGGAAATAAAGTATTTGTATTACAGTATTCTTCCTTCTAAAAAATATTGAGTTACCTATGGGCCAAATTCTATTTTAGATGATAGGGATACCTCAGTGAAAGAAATACAACCCTTGTGTACATGAATGTTATATTCTAGTTGGAGAGATTGACAATAAACAGACAAGCACCTGGGGTGGAGGAGTAGTTGAATGTTGGGACATAAGTTTAAAGGAGGATAAATGTCCTCTTATTTCCATCTTCTCAGTGATATTTTCCTGTGGGTGTTATTTCATTTGGAGAAAGACAAAGTCTGAACTTGAGGTCATTTGTGACAGTGATAGCCCATTGGGCGTCTTAAACTCTATGTGTGGAGGGGCCTTCTAGGAATTGTATAGTGATGTGAACAACACATGGGCCTCTGGAACCCAGAGCTCCACAGGGTAGGCTGGCCTCCAGTTAAATTTCCATTCTGTTTCTCAGGCCTAGAGGCCTTATCTGGGGTAAGGCCAGAGTCTCCTGAGAGATTATCCAGAAACTTGGGCATAGTTGCTAGAGACCTTAAAACTTATGATGACAAAAGTATATCTTGGGAGGGGGTGCAAAAAGACTAGAGTCAACAGAACTTGAAGCAAGGCCAGAAGGTGCAGCTGGGACCATAAATGGGGATCTAGTTGAGGGCAGGATGGCCCCTCCATCACAGCACTGCTCTTTCGGGTTGTGGGCCTGGTCTTCTCATCTCATGGTGTTTGCCCAACCACAATCTAGAGTGGATGGAGGGTGTCCAGAGTGCAGCTGCTGGTCCCTGAGTGGTTGGGGGAGCATTCAGAGATAGGATTGGAGAAACTTTTATTGTTATTACTCCTGTATTCCCCATCCCCAACCCCAAACCTGTATTTTTTAGTAAGTTTATTTGTTGAAATTAAATGAAATGTTAACACCTGGTCTTAGATTTGGGCACATGGCTATAGCATCTGGTTTGAAAATAATGACTAAAACTATTTGTTGTAAAAAGCATGTTATTAGTTCTTTTAAGTTAGTGCTTAAAAATCCAAGTATTTAACTAATGTGACATAATCTAAATCTCACCTGTGTTTTCCAGTCTCTTTTATGGAAAAAATAATCCTCAAAGAAATTCAAAGGCTCCCTTCTTCTTAGCATCTCTAATTTCTGCATGTCTTTGAATGGCTTTCCCATCACCACCCCATCCACATTAGGGAACAATGGAAAGATGGGTATTTTTGAATATGGGCTATCTGAATGGGAATTGCATCCTAAAAAGATAAAAACAAAAATGGTATCACAAACAATGTAAGAAATTCACATAAAAGACTAGCATGTGGTGCCTGTTTTGCTTTGTCTATTCTTCTCAGTGGCCATGGCCCTCATTCTTCACTCTCCTGCTTCCACTCCCAACCCATTCACAGACTCTAGACTTCATCAGGCATCTGAGGATTCAGGTTACATCTACATTTGCTTTCAAATGACATCTATGTGACACAGAGTGGTCATTCAGAATAGGCTGTAGTTCTGTTCTTAAGGCATTTGGGCTCTAGTACTTCTTTCTGACCAGTCATATAAAAATACATCCTTTACAACAGTAGGGAGAGAACAAATGGCTCTTACTCTTGAGCTCTTCAAGAAATTTAAATAAATCCTTTTCTTTCATTATTGCAATCCGGGCAGCATTAGCAAAGGCAGCCATGCTTGAGCTTGGAGGTGTGCATATGTCTGGCTTAAGTGTCCTTTTTCCATAGCCCATAGTGTAGGGACTCCACAACATTCCTGGGCCAGTATGCTGGAATTTTCTTTGGAAATAGCTTTAAAAAAAAAGTAATTCAGAAATGGATACAAAGAGATATAGGATAAACATTTTAAAAAGTCAAGTTGCTAGTTACATATGCTGAAGAAACTTACTTTAAATCTAATTTGCATATTCATTCAATAATATTTGAGTGTCTATTTCTGTGATATTTATAGAATATCTACTGATACCTCCCACAGGCCATTTGACTATTTATATTTGTATTCCTTGGCTTTTGGTCTCCCTTTTTTACCCAAGCCTTCCCGGAGTTTTTGTTTTTGTTTTTTTCAGAGAGAGATGAGGTCTTGTTATTTTGCCAGGCCGGACTGGAACTCCTGGGCTCAAATTCTCCTCCCTCCTAAGCCTCCTGAGTAGCTGGACTATAGGTACCTGCTATCATGTCCAGCTCTGACCTCCCTGTTTTGTTTAGAAAAATACTTATGAATTATGATCCTTGACAAACCCTTAAGTGGTACCAGCTTGAATACAAACATTAATGATTATTACTTTGTGTTAGGTTTAAAAATGCAAATTTTGTTTTAAGTTAAAAGAAATTCTCATTGCAGAGAATTAGAAAACATAGAAAAGTATAAAAAAGAAAAGAAAATACTACCAGTAAGCTTATGATCTGGAGTAAATCACCATTGATTGCTTTTCTTTCTTATCTTTTTTTTTGGAGTGTATGTGTAAGAACAGACTTAGATGTGTTACTGGGCATTTTAGGTTACACATTCTTTGAGAATTAGTACAGCTGGCAGGCTGTATATGATAAAGGACTCTGATCCATGGTATAAACATCTGACTTACAAACATGCATGCCTCAAATATCAGTGACTGTGGTGGTAAGTGATCAGCTTCCTCCTTGCTGCCAGAACAGTGAACTTCTCTCTGCAGCTATGGCAGGGATCTGATCTGCTTACTGCTGCTGAGGTGGAAGGACTTGCTTCTCACTGCTTTGATAGTGGAACCTCTCACATCTCAGTGTTCTGAGTAGAAGAGCATCACTTTATGCTGTCTCAGAGGAAAAGGTGTAGGACCTTGCTTCTCATAAATACGTAGGTAGATTTCTTCCTGTTACAGCAATGGGAGGCTTCACTACTCTCTGGGATGGTGACAGGCAGCCTTTCCTTTCCTCTCAGGAAGAGGGAAAGGACTCATTCTAAATGTTGGGGCTGAAGCAGTGGTTGGTAGGAAATGTGCCTATGGTGTTCTGATTAGAGTCTGACTTATGATCAGATACTTTCTTCCCTAGCCTTGAACTCAACCATCCACAATGTCATCACTTGCCTCTGAAAATAGCATAAGGCTAGTTTTTCTTAATGTAACTTAATTCCCACCCAGTCCTTCAAGGCTCAGTTTTTCTTTCCCTCAGAGTGTTCTCTATATACTCTATGGCTCTGAGTGTGGTCTTCAGCACCACTGGGAAAATACAAATTGTGGGAAATACAAATTCTTGGCCCTGACTACACACCTATTAACTTAGAAATCCTGTAGCCTAGCAATGTGTTTTAACAATCACTCCAGCTGATTCTGACACAGTGCAAGTTTGAGAACTTTTGCTCTAGTCTATAGTTTCCTTTCTTCCTTGAAATTCTAATCTTTGCTTAACAATTTATGTCACATTATATTTTATAACTAATTGTTTCATGTATATTACATACAAAAACTAGTGGCTTGTGTTTGTATTTGTTGTTATTATTATTATTATTATTGTTATTATTATTTGAGACAGAGTTTTGCCCTTGTTGCCTACGCTGGAGTGCAGTGGCACGATCTTGGCTCACTGCAACCTCCACCTCCTGGGTTCAAGCGATTCTCCTGCCTCAGCTTCCCGAATAGCTGGGATTAAAGGCATGCACCACCATGCCTGGCTAATTTTGTATTTCTAGTAGAGACGGGGCTTCTCCATGTTGATCAGGCTGGTCTTGAACTCCCAACCTCAGGTGATCCATCCACCTCGGCCTCCCAAAGTGCTGAGATTACAGGCGTGAGCCACCGTGCCCAGCCTGCTATTTATTATTATGATTATTATTTTAGAGACAGGGTCTCACGGTCTCCCAGGCTGGAGTACAGGGGTGCAAGGCTCACTACAGCCTTGAACTCCTGGCCTCAAGCAGTCCTTCTGCCTCCGCCTCCTGAGTAGCTGGGACCACAGGTGCAAGCCACCCTGCCTGGCTAATCTTTAAATTTTTTTGTAGAGAATTTCCCTACATTGCCCAGGCTGGTCTTGAACTTCTGGGCTCAAGTGATCTTCCTGCTGTGGGCTCCCAAAGCTTTAGGATTACAAGAGTGAGCCACCATGCCTAGCCTGTATTTGCTTTTAATAATGATATAATTTTGCTAGATTTGCATATCTCTGTTTCCCAGAATTCCTGGGCATATCTAAAAATACAGGAAAGATACTCTTTGCCATACTATATTACAAAGTATAATAAAAGAAAATAGGGCCAGGCGTGGTGGCTCATGCTTGTAATCCCAGCACTTTGGGAGGCCAAGGTGGGAGGATCACTTGAGGTCAGGAATTCAAGACCAGCCTGGCCAATATGGCGAAACCCTGTCTTTACTAAAAATACAAACATTAGCCAGGCGTGGTAGTGTTGGTGCGTGCCCGTAATCCCAGGTATTTGGGAGGCTGGGGCCAGAGAATTGCTTGCATACTGGAGGCAGAGGTTGCAGTGAGCTGAGATCATGCCATTGCACTCCAGCCTGGGTGATGAGAGCAAAACAAAACTCTGTCTTAAAAAAAAAAAAAAAAAAAAAAAAAAAAGAAAGAAGTATAGTAAAAGAAAATATATATTCTATAAACCTATATTCACGATAAAAGATCAGTCTGTGTAGGGGCCCAGATGTCCTGGGCAAGCCCAGTCTTTACTCATTTCCCTCACCCACCTCCAGTGATGTCCTGGCTTGTAGTAGGCTTTTCCTCTGCTGAGGTTTCACACCTTCCTGACAGTCCAGTGAATTCACTGACACCATTCTAACTGTGTAATCCTGGGCATATTATTCAATTTTTACGATGCCTCAATTCCCTTATCTGGGAATGGGGGTAATGATAGTATCCACTTCATAGTGTTAAATGAAATAATACACATAAAGACTTTAGAGTGGTATCAGGAGCATAGTAACAATTCAACATATGTAAGGTGTTGTTATTTCTCTAGTTCCTTGCAAGATCCATGATCAAACACACAGGACTTCTATATATTTCACTTTTTGTTTTCTTGAAGAGATCTATCCACCTGGAATGGTTTCAGTGCATAGTTATTGACCCAGAGTTATTCTTCACCACCATCCTAGGGAGGAAGTCCCTTTGTCTGTCTCCTTTTTGGATATTCTGTTTCCTGGATCCTATGTTTTCCTTTTTTTTTTTTTTTTTTTTTGAGACAAGGTCTTGCTCAGTCACCCAGGCTGGAGTGTAGCGACCTTCTGGGCTCAAGCGATCCTCCTGCTTCAGCCTCATGAGTAGCTGGGACTACAGGCACATGCCACATCTGACTAATTAAAAAAAAATTTTTTTTTGTAGAGATAGGATCTCCCTATGTTGCCCAGGCTGATCTTGAACTCCTGGGCTCAAGTGATTCTTCTGCCTTGGTCTCCCAAAGTCCTGGGATTCTAGGTGTGAGCTGCCTGTTTTCCTACTTATTATGTATACTCCCTCATCTTGGTGGGGTATATCCTTCAATAGCTTCCTAAGGAAGAATGCGTAAGTACATTTTTTGAGGCTTGGTAACTGGAAAGTGTCTTTTCTTTTATACTTTGCAGTTTGGCTGGGTAGGTTGGAAATCATTTTTTCTGAGGCACTGTTAACATTATTTTCTGGCTTTCAGTGCTGTACTTGAGAAGTCTTATGTTTCCTTTTCGCATGCAGAAAAGTAAATTTTTTTCCTTATTGGAAACTTTTAGCATCTTATCCCTGATGTTCTGAAATGTTATAGTAATGTGCCATGTGTGGGTATGGGTCTTTTATCATTCATTGTGCTGGACATTCAATGGATACTTTAAACCTACAAACTCACGTATGTGAATTCTGGGAAATCTTCTAGGACTATTTCTTTGATAATTTCCTGCCTTCATTTGGTTTTCTCGTTCACCTTTTAGAATGCTTACTATTTGGAATGTTGGACTGATTTTCTCATTTTTTCTAATGCTGTTTTCTCTTTTTCCAATATTCTGAGAGATTTTCTTAATTGAAATTTTCACTTCTGCTATTCTATTTTTAATTTCCAAGAACTTCAACCTTTTTCTTTCTTTTGAATGTTCTTTTATGTAGTTTCCTATTCAAATTTCATGAATGCAAATTAACCCTCATATCTTGGAGGATATTACAATAATTCTTCTGTATCATGTATCATGCATTATCTCTACTTCTTTAGTTTGTTCTTTCTTTTTTTTGTTCTTTCTTTCCTTCTTGTTTTAATATTGCTTTACTATTAATCTAAGATTAATAATCTAATAATAATCTTCCTTAAATATCTTTTTTTAAAAAGAGATGGGGGTGTCATTATGTTGCCCAGGCTGGACTTGAACTCCAGGGTTCAAGTGGTCCTTCTGCCTCATACTTTCGAGTAGCTAGGACTACAGGCATGTGCTACTATGTCCAGCTCTTAAATGTCCCTTGATTTCTTGGATGTCTATTCATATTTTAGAATGAGAGTAAGCACTCGTTAAGTCCAATTGGAAGCTTTTTGGTGTGTTAAATCTTATTGGTGGGAGCTCTACTGTCAGGTAATTGGTTGGAGCCTTGTTTCATCAAGGGACTTTTTAACTGGGAGTGTGGGTTTTTTCTCATGGGCTAGTCAATTTCCCTGAAGACTAATCTTCTACAATTTTACTTGGGTGGTATAAGTCTAGCTTCCAACACATTGGGAACATGGAAGGAGAAGGGGGCTAGTGGGAGGTCTTGCCATTCAGTAAGTACATTTTCTTTTCTTTCTTTTTTGAGACAGAGTCTTGCTCTGTCCCCCAGGCTGGAGTACAGTGGCCTGATCTCGGCTCACTGCAACCTCCGCCTCCTGAGTTCAAGCAATTCTTGTGCCTCAGCCTCCCAAGTAGCTGGGATTACAGGTGCGTGCCACCATGCCTGGCTACTTTTTGTATTTTTAGTAGAGATGGGGTTTCACCATGTTGGTTAGGCTGGTCTCAAAGCAATCTGCCTCCCTCAGCCTCCCACAGTGTTAGGATTACAGGCGTGAGCCACTGTGCCCAGCCCCCTTTGCTTCCTCTACTTTCCAGAGCTATTTTTCTTACCTCTTCATTTGTCTCTTGGCCAAAAGTCTACCAGACTTTTCTATATACTATTTCCAGGTCAAACTCCGCCACTCCTCTATCAAAATCCTTCTTCCTCACTGCTCCCCTCTCCCAGCACTTTTAATGGCTCTCCAATGCTTGGAGGAAACCTTAGAAGAGATTTTCTATAATCTGGATCCAGTACATATTTTCCACCTTATCTCTTCCTGTTTCCCTACACAAATATCATGTTGTAGCCAAACAAATGTAGACTGTTTTCTAAGTCTTTTTCTCACAACATTCTCTTACTGAACTGCTAAATCAGATATTTAATAGCTGTATAATCTTGGGAAAGTCAATTAAATTCAACAAGTATTAAGTGCCTAGTTTGTTCTGTGCTGTGTGTTAGGTGCGGGAAAAAATGAATAAGCCTGACATGGTCCTTGCCCTTCCAGAGCTCACAATCTAATGGACAAAGCTGCCTGCTAAACCTGTAACTTCAACAGTGCAATGTGCTGTATGATAGGGAGAGAAGAGCATGTAGGAGCAAGCCTGACCCAGAATTGGGGGTCAGAGAAGGCCTTTCAGAGGGAGTGACTACTCACAGGGACAGAAAGGATAAGCAGGGGTCAGCTAAGCATAGATAGGTAGAGTGCGTTGAATTGTGTTTCCCAAAAAGATGTCCAAGGCCTAAGCCCTGTACCTGCTATGGGACCTTCTTTGGAAAGTATCTTTGCAGATGTAATTAAATTAAAGATCTTGAGATGAGATCATCCTGGATTTAGGGTGGGTCCTAAATCTAATGACTGGTGACCTTATAAGAGAAAAGAGAGGGAGATATGAGACACAGATCAAAGAAGGCATTGTGAAAATAAAGGCACAGATAGGAATTATGCTGCCACAGCCCAAGGAATGCCAGGAATCACTAGAGGCTGGAATTTCCAGGGAAGGATTCTCGCCTGCAGAAGGAAGGGGTGTGGCCTTACTGACACTGTCTGGCCTCCAGAACTGGGAGAGAATAATTTTTATTGTTTTAAGCCACAGAGTTTGTGGTAATTTTATTAATTAATTTGTTTTAGAGACGGCGGTCTTGCTATGTTGCCCAGGCTGGAGTGCAGTGGCTATTCACAGGCATAGTTCTGCTGCTTAACAGCACAGGAGTTTTAACCGGCTCTGTTTCTGACCTAGGCTGGTTCACCACTTCTGGTGGTCCCCTGCTCCCCGGAGGTCACCGTATTGATGCTGAACTTAGTGTAGAAACCTGATTGGCATAGTGTACTATTGCCCAGAGCCCTTGGGGCTGAAGGGATCCTCCTGCCTCAGCCTCCTAAGTAGCTGGAACTACAGGCCTGCACCACCATTCCTGGCTATGGTAATTTTTTATGACAGCCCTAGGAAACTAACTCACAAAGGGGAAAACTATTTTAGGCAAATACCAGGAGGTGAGAGAGCATGCAGTATTTTAGGACCCGAGTTAAATGTAATCTAGGGTGTGAGAGGGGAAGTTACAAGAGACGAGGGCTGGGCACATCTGCTCTCGCCTATAATCCCAGCACTTTGGGAGGCTGATGGGGGTGGATAACTTGAAGTCATGAGTTCAAGACCAGCTTGAGCAATGTGGTGAAACCCTGTCTTTACAAAAAAATACAAAGATTAGCCAGGCATGGTAATGCACGCTTGTAGTCCCAGCTACTTGGGGAAGCTGAAGTGAGAGGATTGCTTGAGTCTGGGAGGTAGAGGCTGCAATGAGCCTTGATCGCACCGCTGCACTCCAGCACTCCTGGGAGATAAGAGCAAGACTCTGTTGAGAGACAGAGAGAGATATATGAGACTGGAGGTTAAGCAGAGGATATATTATGAAGGACCTTTAAAAGGTCACGTTAAGTCAGAACTTTTTTATAGGAAACATGAGAGTTCACTGTAGGCTTTTTAGAAGGTAAGTGATGTGATGATATGATTAGATTTGTGCTTGGCATTGTAGGCCACTTAAATATTTTCTAATAGGTTAAGTTATGATCTGGCTTCAGTGTGGAAAGTGGATGGAGATGGCAAAAATGGAAGTAGAGTGACAAGGCAGGATACTGCAGTTAAGTCCAAGAAGATAGTGACTTACTTACGCTAGGATAGTTTCTGTGGGATAGAGAGAAGTGCATGGCTTTCATGTTGAGGAGGTAAGATAGACAGGGCTTAGTGACTGGTTGGATGTAGGGAGTGAGAGAGCAGTGACAACTGAGGATTATGCCACGCCTTTGGCTCTGACAGTTGGGTAAACACACTGAGATGGCAAAGCCATGCACTGAGATCTGAAACTCAAGTGGAAGAACTATAGAAGTATGTGTGGACACAGAGATACAAACTACCATCAGAGAATACTATAAACACCTCTATGCAAATAAACTAGAAAATCTAGAAGAAATGGATAAATTCCTGGACACATACACCCTCCCAAGACTAAACCAGGAAGAAGTTGAATCCCTGAATAGACCAATAATAGACTCTGAAATTGAGGCAATAATTAAGAGCCTACCAACCAAAAAAGTCCAGGACCAGACGGATTCACAGCCGAATTCTACCAGAGGTACAAGGAGGAGCTGGTACCATTCCTTCTGAAACTATTCCAACCAATAGAAAAAGAGGGAATCCTTCCTCACTCATTTTATGAGCCCAGCATCATCCTGATACCAAAGCCTGGCAGAGACATAACAAAAAAAGAGAATTTTAGACCAATATCCCTGATGAATATCGATGCAAAAATCCTCAATAAAATACTGGCAAACTGAATCCAGCAGCACATCAAAAAGCTTATCCACCATGATCAAGTGGGCTTCATCCCTGGGATGCAAGGCTGGTTCAACATACGCAAATCAATAAATGTAATCCATCATATAAACAGAACCAAAGATAAAAACCACACGATTATCTCAATAGATGCAGAAAAGGCCTTTGACAAAATTCAACTGCCCTTCATGGTAAAAACTCTCAATAAATTAGGTATTGATGGGACGTATCTCAAAATAATAAGAGCTATTTATGATAAACCCACAGCCAATATCATACCGAATGAGTAAAAACTGGAAGCATTCCCTTTGAAAACTAGCACAAGACAGGGATGCCCTCTCTCACCATTCCTATTCAACATAGTGTTGGAAGTTCTGGCCAGGGCAATTAGGCAGGAGAAAGAAATAAAGGGTATTCAATTAGGAAAAAAGGATGTCAAATTGTCCCTGTTTGCAGATGACATAATTGTATATTTAGAAAACCCCATCATTGCAGCCCAAAATCTCCTTAAGCTGATAAGCAACTTCAGCAAAGTCTCAGGATACAAAATTAATGTGCAAAAATCACAAGCATTCCTATACACCAATAACAGACAAACAGAGAGGCAAATCATGAGTGAACTCCCATTCACGATTGCTTCAAAGAGAATAAAATACCTAGGAATCCAACTTACAAGGGATGTGAAGGACCTCTTGAAGGAGAATTACAAACCACTGCTCAATGAAATAAAAGAAGACACAAACAAATGGAAGAACATTCCATGCTCCTGGAAAGGAAGAATCAATATCATGAAAATGGTCATACTGCCCAAGGTAATTTATAGATTCAATGCCATCCCCATCAAGCTACCAATGACTTTCTTCAGAGAATTGGAAAAAACTACTTCAAAGTATAGAACCAAAAAAAGCCCACATTGCCAAGACAATCCTAAACCAAAAGAACAAAGCTGGAGGCATCATGCTACCTGACTTCAAACTACACTACAAGGCTACAGTAACCAAAACAGCACAGCACTGGTACCAAAACAGAGATATAGACCAATGGAACAGAACAGAGCTCTCAGAAATAATACCACACATCTTCAACCATCTGATCTTTGACAAACCTGACAAAAATAAGAAATGGGTAAAGGATTCCCTATTTAATAAACGGTGCTGGGAAAACTGGCTAGCCATATGTAGAAAGCTGAAACTGGATTCCTTCCTTACACCTTATACAAAAATTAATTCAAGATAGATTAAAGACTTAAATGTCAGACCTAAAACCATAAAAACCCTTGAAGAAAACCTAGGCAATACCATTCAGGACATAGGCATGGGCAAGGACTTCATGTCTAAAACACCAAAAGCAACGGCAACAAAAGCCAAAATTCAGAAATGGGATATAATTAAACTAAAGAGCTTGTGCACAGTAAAAGAAACTACCAACAGAGTGAACAGGCCTCCTACAGAATGGGAGAACATTTTTGCAATCTACCCATCTGACAAAGGGCTAATATCCAGAATCTACAAAGAAACAAATTTACAAGAAAGAAATCAAACAACCCCATCAAAAAGTGGATGAAGGATATGAACAGACACTTCTCAAAAGAAGACATTTATGCAGCCAATAGATACACGAAAAAATGCTCATCATCACTGGTCATCAGAGAAATGCAAATGAAAACCACAATGCGATACCATTTCATGCCAGTTAGAATGGCGATCATTAAAAAGTCAGGAAACAACAGGTGCTGGAGAGGATGTGGAGAAATAGGAACACTTTTACACTGTTGGTGGGACTGTAAACTAGTTCAACCATTGTGGAAGACAGTGTGGCGATTCCTCAAGGATCTAGAACTAGAAATACCATTTGACCCAGACATCCCATTACTGTGTATATACCCAAGGGATTATAAATCATGCTGCTATAAAGACACATGCACAAGTATGTTTATTGTGGCACTATTCACAATAGCCAAGACTTAGAACCAACCCAAATGTCCATCAATGATAGAATGGATTAAGAAAATGTGGCACATATAAACCATGGAATACTATGCAGCCATAAAAAAGGATGAGTTCATGTCCTTTGTAGGGACATGGATGAAGCTGGAAACCATCATTCTGAGCAAACTATCGCAAGGACAGAAAACCAAACACTGCATGTTCTCACTCATCGGTGGGAATTGAACAATGAGAAGACTTGGACACAGGGTGGGGAACATCACACACTGGGGCCTGTTGTGGGGTGGGAGGAAGGAGGAGGGATAGCATTAGGAGATATACCTAATGTAAATGATGAGTTAATGGGTGCAGCACACCAACATGGCACACGTATACATATGTAACAAACCTGCACGTTGTGCACATGTACCCTAGAACTTAAAGTATAATTTAAAAAAATAAGAAAAAAAAGAAGTATGTATGGACAAATAGATAAATTAAGTTTTTACCTTTTTGGTTTGAAGTGGCTGTGGGGCTTACAAATGGAGATGCCCAGTAGGCAGATGGAAACCCTAGAGGGAAGATCTGGGCTGGAGATCCCAGTGTGATCTTCTCTGTGCCTCTTTCTCCTTGCCTGTATGCAAACGGAGGTATCAGGACCTACCTCACTGGTTTGATTAGGCTATTAAATGGAGGTCATTCAGCAAATAATTACTGAGCTCTTGGTGTATATCAAGCATTTTCCTATAATAGATACTGAGAAGATAGCAGTGAATAAAACACACAAAGAATAATTCCTGTTCTCAAGGAACTTACATTATAGCATGAGAATACAGTTAATAAAATGATTAAGTAAATTGTATTGTATATTAAAAGGTGATAAATAGTATGAAGAAAAATAAAGCAGAGAAGTGGGGACAGGGAGTGGTAGGAGGGTTGCAGTTTTAAACAGGGTGGTTAGAGAAGGCTTTGCTGAGATGACATTTGAACAAAGAACCAAAGGTAGTGAGAGTGAGTTGAGTGAGTCATGGTCTACCCAGGGGAAAAGTATCCAGATAGAGGGAAAAGCAAGTGCAACAAAGGCCTTGAGGTGGGAGTGTGTTTGATGTGTATGAGGAAGAGTAAGGAGGCCAGCAAGGCTAGAGCAGAGTAACAGAGACAAAGTCAAAGAGGTCAAAGGGGAATGCAGTGCACATAGAGGGCCAATATGTCATTATAAAGGCTTTGGCTTGGGGCCAGGCGGTGACTCACTCCTATAATCCTAGCACTTTGGGAGGCTGAGGTGAGCAGATCTCTTGAACCCAGGAGTCTGAGACCAGCCTGGGCAACATAGTGAATACGTATCTCCACAAAAAATAGAAAAATTAGCCAGGTGTGATGGTGCACACCTGTAATCCCAGCTATTTGGGAGGCTGAGATGGGAGAAGCACTTAAACCTGGGAGGTTGAGGCTTCAGTGAACCATCATGGTGCCACTGCAAGACCCTGTCTCAAAAAAGAAAAAAAGAAAAAAAGACTTTGGCTTTTACTCTGAGGGAAATGGGAGGGTTTTGAAGGTTTTGAGTGGAGGAGTGATGTGATCTGCAGTGTTTGGAAGACTCATTTGGTGCTGTAGGAGTCAAGGAGTCAGCTAGGCACAGGGAGTGTTGTGAGTAGGCTGTTCAGCAGGCAAAGCAGGGGAGCAGCAGTCAAAGGTGCAAGCAGGGAGACCAGTTATTAGCCAGGGAAAAATTAATGTATGTAAAGTGCTTGCTCAGAGCTTTGCATTTAATATATGTTCAATAAATGGTATCAACTATGTGAATACCTATCAAATTCTACCATTAACCAAATCAAGACTTGCTTTCTCAGGAAATTAAATGAATTATTTTTGTCACTTATTTGACATTTATTTAACATATTTTGAATTAATTTACTTCTGTGTATTGATTTAAATATCCACATATTTCTGACTTTTCTCTCCATATATGTGTGTGTGTGTGTGTGTGTGTGTGTGTGTATATACACATATAATTATTATTTTCTTTCTTTCTTTCTTTTGAGACAGGGTCTCATTTTGTCACCCAGGCTGGAGTGCAGTGGGGTGAACATGGCTCACTATAGCCTTGACCCCCAGGCTCAAGCAATCCTCCTGCTTTAGCCCTTTAAGTAGCTGAGACAACAGGTGTGTGCCACCATGGTGGCTAATTTTTTGTTGTTTTTTGCATACAAAAATTTACTGCTACGGTTTTTTTTCCTTTATTTTTGAGACTAAGTCTCACTCTGTCATCCGGGCTGGAGTGCAGTGGTGCAATCTTGACTCACTGCAACCTCTACCTCCCAGATTCAAGCGATGCTTGTGCCTTGGCCTCCTGAGTAGCTGGGATTATAAGCGCACAGTACCACATCCAGCAAATTTTTTTATTTTCAGTAGAGACGGGGTTTCACCATGTTGGCCAGGCTGGTCTTGAACTCCTGGCCTCAAGCAATCCACTTGCCTTGGCCTCCCAAAGTGTTGGAATTACAGACGTGAGCCACCACACCTAGCCCATCACTACAGTGTTTTCACCATTCAAGTTTATGATCTTGGTCTTTCCTTTGTGCCTTTGTATAGGGCCAAAAGAGAGACATTGGGTACTTTGACAACCTTAAAGCAGACTCCAGGAATATCACCTTTTTTTTTTTTTGAGATGGAGTCTCGCTCTCATTGCCCAGGCTGAAGTGCAGTGGCATGATCTCGGCTCAACACAACCTCTGCCTCCCAGGTTCAAGCGATTCTCCTGCCTCAGCCTCCTGAGTAGCTGGGATTACAGGCGCCTGCCACCATGCCTAGCTAATTTTTAAAAATTTTTAGTAGAGATGGGGTTTCACCATGTTGGCCAGGCTGGTCTCGAACTCCTGACCTCATGATCCACCCGCCTTGGCCTCCCAAAGTGCTGGGATTACAAGCGTGAGCCACTGTGCCCAGCCCAGCATGACCTTTTTAATCAAATCCAGCAACAAGAACTTTACCGTTTTTCTCAATCAAGTTCAAGCAACCACCATTGGGTACAAAGGCTGTGATTTTCTTGCTATTCTTGATCAGCTGGATGCTGGCACACTTCCTGATGGCAGAATTTGGCTGTTTGGCTTCAACCCCTACTTTTTCCAGCACAATTCCTTTTGCATGAGAAGCACCTCTCATGCAACCCTCAAAAGGGCTGGCCTTCAGGGCTGTGCCCAAATGGGCTTTCTTATACTGTTTATCATGCCACTTCTGGTCTCGTCAGTGACTATGGGGCTTCCTAGCAGCATGAAGTCCATGATACTTGCCCATCCTGTTGTCACCACAGGCCTGAGTGAAAGAGCTAATTAAAAAAAAAAGAAAGAGCTACTTTTTGTAGACACGGGGTTTCACCAGGTTGCCCAGGTTGGTCTCAAACTCATGGGCTCAAGTGATCTATGCACCTTAGCCTCTCAAAATGTCTCCATTTATACGTTAAATACTATGTCTTAAACATTTTTAATCTCCTTAGGTATCAGGCAATAGCAAGATGACCAGATAATAATAACCAGATAAGATAACCAGATAAGTAACAGCCACGCCACAATAACAATAAAAAACGCCAACATCAGCTAACATTTCCTAAGCACTTACTGGGTGTGAGAGGCAGTATAGGGAGATAAATAAGAGCATGAGTTCTGGAATCAGACTGTGCTAAAATATAGGTACAACTCCCTCTTGGGCAAGTTATTTAACTGACCTGTGCTGCAGCTTTTTCATCTGTAAAGTGGGAGTGATCATAGTATATACTCATTAGGGAGGTGAGGATTAAATTAGATAATATGTATATTCTTTTTAAAAAAATTTATTTTTATTTTTTTTAGAGGAAGGTCTCACTCTGTTGCCCAGGTTGGAGTGCAGTGGCACAATCACAGCTCACTGTGACCTCAAATTCCTGGGCTCAAATGAACTTCTTGAATAGCTTGGACTACAGGTATTCGCCACCATGCCTAGTTAATTTTTTAAATTTTGTAGAGTTGGGGGTCTTGCTATGTTGCCCAGGCTGATACGGAGCTTCTAGTCTTTTTTTTTTTTTTTTTTTTTGAGACGCAGTCTCACTCTGTCGCCCAGGCTGGAGTGCAGTGGCCCGATCTCAGCTCACTGCAAGCTCCTCCTCTCGGGTTCACGCCATTCTCCTGCCTCAGCCTCCCGAGTAGCTGGGACTACAGGCAACCGCCACTTCGCCCGGCTAGTTTTTTGTATTTTTTAGTAGAGACGGGGTTTCACCGTGTTAGCCAGGATGGTCTCGATCTCCTGACCTCGTGATCCGCCCGTCTCGGCCTCCCAAAGTGCTGGGATTACAGGCTTGAGCCACCGCGCCCGGCCCGGAGCTTCTAGTCTTAAGTCATCCTCCCATCTCAGCCCCCTGAGTGGCTGAGATTACAGGTACGAGCCATGGTGCTTGGCTATAATTTTTTTTAAATGAAGCTTCAATTTTCTTTTTTTTTCTTTTTTATTTTTTCTGAGATAGAGTCTCACTGTGTTGCCCAGGCTGGAGTGCAGTGGAGTGATCTCGGCTCACTGCAACCTCCGCATCCCAGGTTCAAGCTATTTTCCTGCCTTGGCCTCCCGAGTAGCTGAGATTACAGGCGCCCACCACTACGCCCGGCTAATTTTTGTATTTTTAGTAGAGACAGGGTTTCACCATGTTGGCCAGGCTGGTCTCAAACTCCTGACCTTGTGATTCGCCTGCCTCAGCCTCCCAAAGTGCTGGGATTACAGGCGTGAGTCACCGCCCAGCTGAAGCTTCAATTTTCAAGATAATATGTGTGTGCTTAGTCTAGTTACTTCCACACAATAATAATAGCTAACATTTATTGAGCTCTTATAATATGCTAAGTACTTCACATGTATTGTCACACATCAGTCCCACAATTGTCCTATAAGGTAGGTATTATCATTCCCTTTTTATAGATGAGGAAACTGAGATCGAGAAG
This sequence comes from Theropithecus gelada, assembly GCF_003255815.1. NCBI lineage: Eukaryota > Metazoa > Chordata > Mammalia > Primates > Cercopithecidae > Theropithecus > Theropithecus gelada. The sequence goes on along the minus strand of NC_037684.1, from coordinate 36,133,363 downwards.
TTAAACCAAGTATCGAATTTGTGTACTAACATTAGGCTTTACTAAGTGTCTTTGAGTTGGAATGAAAAGTAGAATTTTGTGCATCCTCTATTCTACATCTGACAGAGAGATAGGAGAGTATAAAGAGACTACCTATTGAGGGGCAGAAGAAGATTTTTACATTGTTGGTGGTATTCTATACTCTTAAGTCTCTCTAGGTGGAGACTGGAATGCTTTGAAGGAGTATGAGTTGAAAAAGACTGATAATAGCAACATTTGTTTAATTTCTATAAGACAATGATAAAAATAGATTGAAGTGATTTACTTTCAGCACCACTTGCTGGAATAAATAACACAGTTGGTGTGTGTTATTTATTTAAAGGATGAGAATTAAAGGTTTAAAGGATGAGAATGTTTCCTCATCCTTTAGTCTCAAGTCTAATTCTGGCTCTGCTCTAGTCCAAAGGCTACTTTCAGAGGTCTGAATTTGCTGTACCTCATCTCAAGAGCCCCTGGTAGTTTCAGCACGAACAAGAGCATCTTATATTCCAAACTAGATTTCTAAGCCCACCCAAAATTATTCCTGGAAAAGTCTTGTTCTGCTGGGATTCTTTGGCCTGAGATAGAGGAGGCTAAAATTTCTTGGTTGTCTTAGGTCCTCAGTGGGGCCCTGAGGTGGTTTGAGGTCAGCCTTGCAGTTTTAGAACTGGGCAGGATTGTGGAGATGGGGGAATAAGGTCTCACGTTGTAGCACAAGGGCATTTGCCCAGATACCTTCTTCTCCTTAGTTTTGGACCAGACCCTGTGGAGTTGGATGTTAGTGAGAGGTGACTGCCATGTTAATATCTTCATAATGCTTCTGAGAAGGCTGTTTTTGCTCCTTTCCTTCTCACTTACCTTACTATTTCTAGTATAGACTTTTTGGGTAGGGCTGAAGTCTCTAGAAGCTTTGATAGGATTTCAAACAATAGGATTCCTGGGTTGCCAGCTAAATCTAAACAGGTCTCCTTTTCTGGAACTATGGAGGGAAAACAAAAGATAGATTTTTAAATACCTTCTGAAATTAGAAATCGACCACGTCTTTACTGATTATTTATAATAATAATATCAAGTCAGGAACTAGAGGTACAGTAAAACATTAAAAGTCTGTTCTATTTGGTAGAAAGGCCATTTTGGTTACTGAGCAGACAGAATAAAATGGAATGTTAAAAAATACTTTTAGTTCAATAACGTCTAAACAAATGTAGTAATATTTTTAACACAAACATGAATTTTGTGTTAATGATTATTTCCTGGTTCTAGGCAAACTCCCATTACTATAGTACTACTTGTAAGAAATAACTTCTCTTTATCCTAAGAACAGTTCATAGCTTATGAATGAATATATTTTCAAAACTGTATACAGTATTTGGAATTTGGAATGTTTATCCTAGAAAACATGAATAATGATTAGCTTTTCCAAGGCAGCCTGTTAAACTTATAAACAATGAGGGGATTAATGACAATATTTCCACTACACCTACACATCATTTATAACCTTGGGGGAGAAATAACAGAAAAATTATTTTCTATTAGTTAGTGGAAGCATGTGACACCTTAACTAATGCTTTCTAACCTACAGCAGACTCTTCAGCCCTAGCACTGAGGGTAGAGGCTTCATCAGTGTGAGGAAGCTATTTTTTCAAGAACAGTAAATTATCGACACTTTAGATTTACATGAGAGTGCATTTTTCTTTTTATGAAAAAAAATTTTTTTTAAAAAATAAAAGCAATGCCTCTCAAAGTAGTGCATACACTTGGTAAATAATTCAGACATTATAGGCCAGGCGCAGTGACTCACGCCTGTAATCCCAGCACTTTGGGAGGCCGAGGTGGGTGGATCACAAGGTCAGGAGATCAAGACCATCCTGGCTAATGCTGTGAAACCCCATCTCTACTAAAAATACAAAAAATTAGCCGAGTGTGGTGGCAGGCACCTGTAGTGCCAGCTACTGGGAGGCTGAGGCAGGAGAATGGCATGAACCTGGGAGGCAGAGCTTGCAGTGCACCGAGATCGCACCACTGCACTCCAGCCTGGACGACGGAGCAAGACTCTGTCTCAAAAAAAAAAAAAAAAAAAAAAAGAATTCAGACATTATAGAAGGCAGCCAAATTTTTCTATACCAGTCACTCACTCAGTGTTCTCACTGGAGACCAAAGGGCAGTGTCTCCTGCAGGAGGCATTTGGACAGTGCAAGTGCCTGCCTGATGTAGTTAACACTGTACCAATTTGTTTAGCAAATACTGTTCTGGAGAAGCAGTTCAAAAGTAACTCACATCCCAGACTACACCTTCCTGACCTGTCTCCCAACTGGAAGCCTGTGAATGATGTTTACTGTGCAGTGAGTTGTAGCTGCCCAACTGCCTTCTGTTCATAACGTCTCTACTCACCCACTGCCTTGAGGAAGAGATTCTTATCTGTTAGCACCTTGATAAAGTCTGAGAAGTTCACCTTCCCATCTCCTGCAACAAAAATCTGAGACTCAGGACAATGATAAGATGTATTTAAATTATCAGAGTATATATTAAATGTAAAAATTAAAACACTCTGGATGATTTAATATTAAAAAAAGAGCATTTGAATTGAGCAAAAAAAGAGCATTGGAAATATGCTCAGGTAAGCCCTGGTCTTCTTGAAGTGGTCTTAGCACCATTACATGAGTCCTCCACAGCCCACAGAAGCAACAGTGGTTGTAAACATCCAGCCAGGAACACCCAGCCATTGCAGTCTGTCCGCCTGCTCTTTTCTCAGAGCCTGGCCATGTTTGCAAGGAATCTGCCCTGTCTTCCCATGCTATAACCGCCCCTATTATTCCTATTTTAACATCCCCAAGCTGTATTCCATTTCCTCTAAAATTGAAGGATGATGAGTATTATTAGAGGGGTATATGTGTGTTTCCATGAAATAATAGAAAAATTTGACACGTTAGTAGAAGCAAGTGACACCTTAAGTGACATTGAATGACAGGTGGAACTGATGTTGATTGAATGGGGCACTGACAGTTGGGTGGAGAGAGGTGAGAGGAGATAATATGCTGAATATATTTTTCACACAGCATATCAGTTTGGGCTACTAATAATTTGGTCAGTATATTCACTAAAAACATTACCTGTATGCTTTAAAAATACCAACAAAAGTGCTATGGCATTTAAAATTCAGTGTAGGTAGGACTTGATGGAAAAAGAAAGATTTGTTCTATTTTGATTCAAACAGAAACAAAAGGCTTGAATTCTCTTGGTAATGAGTCATTATTAACATTGTTACTGCTTTTGTATCTGTTATTTCAGGGCACCCTCCATGTACAGCTTCCATGTACATCAGGACAGGTAACCTGAATTTGATATTGAAATCAGACAATCACTCTTGGCTTCTACACAGCGTTTTTCAAATAGTCCATTTTCTAGGATTAATTTGATTTCACAACTTGTACACATACCTCACTGATCTCCTTAAAGGGACATACACCATACACACACAGACACACACACATATGTGTGTGTCTCTTTAAGGATACATATGTGTGTGTATACATAGATATATGGATATATACATATATGCATATTTGTATATAGTATTCAAATATATAGTCTACAAACATATACAAATATGCAAATATACAAATATATATATATATGGGGGCAAGTAAATAAGGTTTGTTTCTCATGTTTATACAGTCATTAAAAGAAAACTATATATTCATTAAAAGAAAACTATATAATCTTTTATGGGAAAAGCAATGAGAAGCCAAATGACTCACGATCAATATCAGCACATTTCAATTCATTATAGACATCATGCTTGGTTAGATTCATTCCCAGCTTAGCTACAGTGCACATCAGTCCATGGAAATCAATACAGCCAGTTTTGTCCTTGTTGAAGAAGTTGTAGGCATCTTGGAAAGCTGGGGAAATAGGATTAAGTTATTCAGGACAGTTATTCAAGAAGAAGTATATACACTAATAGGACTAGGACAGACAATATAGTTGACTGGAGATCATGTTCTAAAAAAAGGATTGTGGAAAAAATGAGTGCTTAATAGACATTTCTTATACAGTATCCTTCCATGGAACTTGAACTGGAATGAACTAACTGTTGCAAAACCAAGTGTTGGTAAGTAAGATGGCCTTCCAAAGATATCCACACTGTAATCCCTTAACCTGTGAATATGCTATCTTACATGGCAAAAGGGACTTTGTACATATAATTAAGATAGATTCTTCTGGGCTTGATCTAATTACATGATCCCTTATATAGCTAGAAGCCAGAGAGATGTGGCAGAAATCAGAGAGATTTAGAGCATGAGAAAGACCTCACCCACCATTGCTGGTTTATCAGCCAGGAACTTCTCTGCCTGCTAAAGAGGCTGAGAAGCTCCTGGCTGATAAACAGCAGGGAAACTGGAATGTCAGCCCTACAAGAGAAAAGAACAGAATTCTGTCAAAAATCTGAATGAGACTGGAAGCAGATTCTCCTCCAGAGCCCCTAAATAAGAGGCCAGGCTGGCCAACACCTTAATTTCAGTCCTATAAGACACAGAGAAAAGAAACCAGCTGTGCCCACCTGCACTTCTGACTTATAGAACTGTGAGATAATAAATTTGTGTTGTTTTAAGCTGTTATGTGTGTGGCAATTTGTTACAGCAGCAATAGAAAACCAATTTGTCAAATTGGACCCAAATTATATATATGTGTGTGTGTTTTATATGGATCCAAAGTTTTTCAAAGAAATAGTCAAGGCACTAACTGGAGCCAAAATTAGATAAGTATTTTCTGAAATTAGTGAATGAGGAAATAAACCGGGAACAAAATATATTCCAAATGACACCAAAATAAAACTTACTTCATATCATGTTCAAGTCTCAGCATCTCTATGTATAAGAATGATTAATCTCCTACAGAGATAATGATACCTGCTCTGTAAGTGTGTAATGTAAAAAGGTAATATCTTTCTCCTTGATAAAAGGTAGGCTTCTCTAGGGCTGGAACCAAACTATCTCTGACTTGTTTCTGTTTTTCCCATTATCTCTTCCATGTTAGTAGGCAGTCAACAAATATTGATTGCATGCTTTCCATGGACCAGGCATTGCTCCAAGTGCTTAGGATATATTAGCGCACTACATAGACAAAGATCTGTGCCTTCATATAAATGTAATAAATAGGTAAATTAGATGCCATTTTAGAAGGTGATACATACCATGGAAAAAAGAAAAAGTAATTCTGGGTGGATGATTAGAAAGAAGAAGAGAAATGGAATTCCTATACACTCCCACCTTTGTGTCTGTTTCCTGACTAGCACCTGTACCTGCATGACCTTCCTTTCTCTCTGCGCTGCAAATAAACTGTATGCTCTTATCCAGAGCCAATCCCTCCCTTGTGGATTGGAACTCATCCCCTCTCTCATATTCAAAGAATTTACCTAAGAAAGGGTCCCCCCTTAGGTAAGGGAAATATCATTTTTTCATTTTCTATTATATCAATCCTATTGTTGTATAAACTTTTGCTATTTCTCCCTTAAAAAGTACATTGTGACCCCATTTCCCCCTCCAGCTATTGCTACCTCTGCCATTTGTCTCTTCTTCCTATTAAAAATTTAGTCATTTATGGCTGGGAGCGGTGGCTCCTGCCTGTAATCCCAGCACTTTGGGAGGCCAAGGCGGGCGGATCACGAGGTCAGGAGATCAAGACCATCCTGGCTATCACGGTGAAACCCCGTCTCTACTAAAAAATACGAAAAATTAGCCGGGTGTGGTGGCAGGCACCTGTAGTCCCAGCTACTCGGGAGGCTGAGGCAGGAGAATGGTGTGAACCTGGAGGTAGAGCTTGCAGTGAGCCAAGATCGCGCCACTGCACTCTGGTCTGGGTGACAGAGCGAGACTCCATCTCAAAAAAAAATAAAATAAAATAAAAATAAAAATTAGTCATTTATTTCTATCAGTGTGGATTCATGGATGTTTATTTTATACTTTCGGTTATAATCAATTCTGTATTATTAATTTTTATTGCTCAAATAGAAAAAGTTGTTGGAAGACAGAGTATATGGATACAGATGCTGGTAAGGAGGCAGACGTGGAAGTGAGAGTCTGTGGACATTCTACTCTGATTGCTTCAGTTTTCTTCAGGAAAGTAAGGAGATCTATTGACAGTGAGGATGGGAGATGCTAGGGATCTTGAAGTATTCAATAAATATTTGTAGAATGAACAAATTAACCTCTCATAGGAAAGCTGTGAGGATTAAGCACTGTAAGGAACACATTTTCTAGTTTCCATATTTGATGTTTTGTTATCTGGGGCCTTGCTGGCCCTGGAGGGACTGCCCCTCTCAGGGCTGGTCAAAGTCGATTGATTCTTTGATTCATTTCTGTCTCCTGGGTCAATTTCTAAATTGGTTCTAAATTTAGTGGAGTAAAGCATCAGCCTCTCCAGAAACCAGACGCAACCCAAACATAGCCACACTTGACTTCTTTGAATTTTTCTAGTGCATGATGTTTTCCCTTTTCTCTGGCCTTTGTCGATTCTGTTCTTTTTGCCTAGAACACTCCTCTCAGCACTATTTGCCTGATTTACTCCTAGTCGCCATTCAGCCTTCTCTGGGACTCCCCTTCTTCCCTCACAAGACTAAATTTAGGAGGCTTTCCTTTAAGCTCCTATAACACTCTATACTTTTCCTATCATAACTTGTGTTATATTGTAATTTAAGTGATTTATTCAGCAAGTTCGTGGCTTTTTTTCTGAGATGGAGTCTCGCTTTGTCGGCCAGGCTTGAGTGCAGTGGTGTGATCTCTGCTCACTGCAACCTCCGCTTCCCAGGTTCAAGCAATTCTCCCTGCCTCAGCCTCCCAAATAGCTGGGATTACAGGTGTCCAGCACCACGCCCAGCTAAGTTTTGTATTTTTAGTAGAGACAGGGTTTCACCATATTGGCCAAGCTGGTCTTGAACTCCTGACCTCAGGTGATCGGCCTGGCCTGCCTCAGGCTCCCAAAGTGCTGGGATTACAGGTGTGAGCCACTGTGCCCAGCAAGTTCATGGTTTAACAGCCTGTCTTCCCTGTTAGACTTCCTATCAGGTCCTACCATGTCTAACTTGTTTTGTTATGTTTCCCACACCTAGTACATTTTTGGTATTAAATAAATATTTGTTGTTTGGATGAATAAACTTTTTTTTTTTTTTTTCTTTTGAGACGGAGTCTCGCTCTGTCGCCCAGGCTGGAGTGCAGTGGCCGGATCTCAGCTCACTGCAAGCTCCGCCTCCCGGGTTTACGCCATTCTCCTGCCTCAGCCTCCCGAGTAGCTGGGACTACAGGCGCCCGCCACCTCGCCCGGCTAGTTTTTTGTATTTTTAGTAGAGACGGGGTTTCACCGTATTAGCCAGGATGGTCTCGATCTCCTGACCTCGTGATCCGCCCGTCTCGGCCTCCCAAAGTGCTGGGATTACAGGCTTGAGCCACCACGCCCGGCCTGGATGAATAAACTTTAACCAGTGTAGCTCATTTTATCATTATATTTTTTTCTTTGAGAAATCCTAGGACTGTAGCTGTGTTTGTGTTCTTTATTACTTGATTTATACTTGTTCTTTTGTTATTTTTGTTATTTTTGCATTTGTTCTTTTCCACACCCACAAGTTCTTCTTTGAATACAATTATTTGACCAGCACTGCCTAAATTCTAGGGAGATGTCCATTTAAAAGCAATTTCCCTCCTGTCTCACAAAAATATAAGTTTTTTTCCCTTTCTCTCAAATGATGGTGGTGTAGATAACCTGTGAAATCTCAGATCTTTCTTAGAGAAGAAAGGATCAGACATTAAGGAGCTGTTATCTATGCTTCAGTTTTGAGGATGATTCTCATTACCTGCCATTTGTGAAGCACTTAGCTTCTTTTCTTTGTGTTGTAATTGGCATTGAAGAGATCCTGGTAAGTCTCTATCCCTGAGGAAAGATATGAAAATATTTAGATTTACTACATATGTGAAACCAGCAGACATTAGTCCTATTCATCAGTTTCTGCTACTGGAATGACTGTAGCATCTCAATGTATCCAGTCTACTATCCTAAGGGATCTTCTATTTAGGATAGTCAATAGCTACAGGATGAACAATGAGAAAATGTTGGCCACTGAGATCCACCTCTGCCCTAAACTTGCCTATCACCCCTCCCTTAAAAAATTGTAATTTCAGGCCAGCCATGGATGCCCAACACCCCTCCCTTAAAAAATTATAATTTCAGGCCCGCCATGGTGGCTATAATCCTAGCCCTTTGGGAGGTCAAGGCAAGAGAATCGCTTGAGCCCAGGAGCTCAAGACTAACTTGGGCAACATAGCAACACCCTGTCTCTACAAAAAACAAAAAAAATTAGCCAGATGTGCTGGCATGGGCCTGTAGTCTTAGCCACTCAGGAGGCTGAGGTGGGAGGAATGCTTGTGCTTGGGAGGTCAAGGCAGCAGTGAGTCAAGATTGCACCACTTTGCTTCAGCCTGGGTGACAGTGAGATCCTATCTCAAAAACAAACAAACAAACAATCAAAAAACCAGTTATGATTTCCCCCATTTTATACAATAGGAAACAGAAGCTCAGAGTAATTAAATTATTTGTCTCAGGCTATACAGATAGTAAACGGAAGACCTGAGATTCAAACCTAGATTTGTCTGACTCCAAAAATCAAGACCATAATGCTTTACACTATTCCTGTTGTTAGAAATAGAAGTTGTTTCAATTTTCTTTTTTTTCTGGCTCCAACTCTCAGTCTTGAGTTTCAAATTTTAAAAAAGTATAAACATTGTTGTGGTGAATACCCTTACAGAGAAACCTTTGCATCTATGACTATTTTACAACTTTCTTTTTTAAAAATCTTTTACAACTATTTTACAATTGTCAAATTGCATTTTTAACAGCATATGTATGTGTGTGTAAGAGAGAGAAACAAAGATAGAGAACACTTCTGAAAATCTGAAACCCTGGGTGACCTTTCCTTTATTCAGGAAAGTAAAATCTGGGAAAGGCAGGAACATATTAATACTTTCAAGATACTTTGTACAGATCTGAAGTAATTTATTAGTTTAAGAACACAAAAATACATCATATAAAACTGGGTTTGCTTATAATATGATAAGTAAAATTTAATTACATTTAAGTAAATGTGACTTAACTCAAACATTTAATTATAATCAATTTTATAAATTTATTTAAAGTGCCTTTAGTTTTGATACTTGTAGAACTAAAAGTTTAAAAAATATGAAATCTCATAGTTTTGTGGCTTTATAAGAAGCAGTTTAAAAAGTAAAACTAGGCCGGGCGCAGTGGCCCACGCCTATAATCCCAGCACTTCGGGAGGCTGAGGCGGGTGGATCACGAGGTCAGGAGATCAAGACCATCCTGGCTAACATGGTGAAACCTCGTCTCTACTAAAAATTAAAAAAAAAAAAAAAAAAAATTAGCTGGGCATGGTGGCGGGCGCCTGTAGTCCCAGCTACTTGGGAGTGGAGATCACGTCGCTGCAATCCAGCCTGGGTGACAGAGCGAGACTGTGTCTCAAAAAAGTAAAACTAGAAGAAATACTAAACATTGTAGTTAAACAAAAAATTATTATGGTTTATTAATTTAGTATCCCCTAAAGTATTTATTAGATTCAACTCATTTTCAAAGAGGGGCCTGGGAGAAAAGGAGGTAATAGTCTCAGAACTGTTCTTAACTTTTGAAAGTGGAATTTTATCTAACTTGTCTTATTTTCTCAGTTTTTACTAACATTGAATTCTTCTTCTGGTGCTTCCTCTTTATTACCTACTTGAATTTCTTCTCTTTCTCTCATTTTTTCAAGACAGAGTCTCCCTCTGTGGTCCAGGCTGGAGTGCAGTGGTGTGATCGTGGCTTACTGCAGCCTTGACCACCCAGGCTCAAGAATCCTTCCACCTCAGCCTCCCGTGTAATTGGAACCATAGGTGCATGCCACCATACCCAGCTAATTTTTTATTTTTTGTAGAGACAAGATCTCCTTATGTTGCTCAGGCTGGTCTTGAACTCCTGGGCTTAAGTGTTCCTCCCTCGTCTACTTCCCAAAGTGTTGGGATGGCAAGTGTGTGCCACTGTGCCCAACCTGTAATTTCTGAAGCTCGGGTTTGTCCTTATTTTATATTTATTTTACTGATGTTCCTTGATTCATGATGGGGTTACATCCTTATAAACCCATCATAAGTTGAAAATATTGTAAATTGAAAATGCATTTAATTCACCTAACCTACATAGCTTAGCCGAGCCTACCTTAAATGTGCTCAGAACACTTACATTAGCCTACATGTGGGCAAAATCATCCAGCACAAAGCCTATTTTGTAATGAAGTGTTGAATGCCTCATGTAATTTATTGACTGCTGTACTAAAAGTGAAAAACAGAATGGTTGTATGAGTATTTGAAGTTGAGTTTCTACTGGATGAGTATTGCTTTTGTACCACTATAAAGTCAAAAAATGGTAAGTTGAACCATTGTTAAGTTGGGGACCATCTGTATTTCTAAATATAAACAAATTTCTTTTGCATGATGTAAAAGATGCAGTAGATAGGGAGATACTATGTTCTCAAGAAGCAGGAGGAAAGCAGAATTCAAGGCAGTGTAAAGATCTTTTTTTTTTCCTTTTGAGACAGGGTCTTGCTCTATTGCCCAGGCTGAAATGCAGTGGTGCAATCTTAGCTCACCCTATCCTCTGCCTCCTGGGCTCAAGCAATCCTCCCACTTCAGCCCCTGGAGTAGCTGGGACTACAGGTGTGCACCACCACACCCAGCTAATTTTCGTATCTTTTTTTGGTAGAGGCTGGTCTCAAATTCCTGGGCTCAAGTGATCCACCCACCTCAGCCTCTCAAAGTGCTGGGATTACAGATGTGAGCCACCATGCCTGGCCAGGCAATGTAAAGTTCTTATTACCTGTCTTTAAAAAGACACCCATGGCACAATTTCAAACCTTACCTTGGATCAAACATTGGAGAAAGACTTTATTTTACAAAGTTTCAAATGACTGAAGAACCTTACATTTGGAATGAACCTAATCCAACCTCTCATCTAATGTAGGAATTCCCTTTACATGTAGTGTTGTCTAGTTTTTGCTTAACTACTTTCAGTGACAAGGAACTCACTACCTCAAAAGATAGTTTGCAGAGTCAAGGACACTAGAAAAGATACACTAAAAATAGAAAGTAAATGGATAATTGTGAAAGAGGAAAGAAATATTCTTCTTATGATCTGATAAAATATAGATCAGGCTCTCAGTTTTGGTCATTAGTGGCTGCTTATTTAAATTTGTTGTTAGGTGACTGAGAAAAAGCTATTGTTAATGTCACAGGCAAATCTCCCTTCCCAATTTTAGCCCAGGGTCAGTCATGGCTGATTTACCAGCTTTTGTTTACCAGCTATATTTGAAATATAGACCATGGCTGATTTACCAGCTTTTGTTTACCAGCTATATTTGAAATATAGACCCTTTTTCTACACTTTGACTTGGTTATGGGTTTAGGTCTTCTTTATGATCTTCTAAATTTTTTCTTCTTTAAACTGGCACTCAAAATATCTCAAGGTATAACTTATAACTCCTTGAGCCCCCTAGAGTGTTTTGTATACTAACATAAAAACAGCTTCTTCTTTGGGAGGACAGGAGGGAGAATTCTGCTCTTCCCATCAAAAAAGATGTATATCTTTTTCTTTTCATAAAAAATCTTTCTCTTCAATTCCAATGTTTTGTTTTATAACTAAACTTACCATATAATAAATATTTGAAGAGTATTTTAATTGTTTCATCATAATCTTTATGAGTATTTAATATATTAATAATTTTTTTTTTTCTGAGATGGAGTCTCGCTCTGTCACCAGGCTGGAGTGCAGTGGCATGATCTTAGCTCACTGCAACCTCTGTACCCCAAGTTCAAGCAATTCTCCTGCCTCAGCCTCTTGAGTAGCTGGGACCACAGGCACATGACACCACGCCTAATTTTTGTATTTTTAGTACAGACAGGGTTTCACCATGTTGACCAGGATGGTCTCGATCTCTTGACTTCGTGATCTGCCCACCTCGGCCTCCCAAAGTGCTGGGATTTGTGGGCCACTGCGCCCAGCCAATAATCTTAATAATTTCCTTTTTTTAAGGGGCTTCCTGGTAAAGATCGGAAAACCTGCTAGACAAAATTCTGAAAGAGCTGTAGCACTAACAATTCTTTATCATAATACATTTATCACCCTTAATACATTCATTACTTACCTTTTACTGTGGGAGATGGGTACCTTTGTTAGAGGATTCAGCTTAAATTTTGGTTTAATTTCTGAAACTGCCATGTGGCCAGTGACTCTGTCTGGAATTCAGAATATACAATTAAGAAATCAGTTTACAGATTAATTCTTTATATTCTTTTACAACTTTTTCAGCTCAAAGCCTGGAGTTTGAAAAGTCTAGGGCCTCAAGGAATGGTAATAGATGCAAACTCAAGTTAGAGGTATACATAAAGTTGGAAGGCCACATGGAAACACCCCTTCATTGTTCCCAGATTTCCAAGCAAAGTTGCTTGTTGCTGCTCCCCCTTCAATTAGTGTCATTCTGATCCTATGTAAAAATAAATGCCAAGTGAAATAAACCAGATACAGAAAGACTGCTATATGATCTAACTAATGTGTGCAATCTAAAATAGTCAAAGTCATAGAAGCAGAGAGTAAAATAGTGGTTGAGGAAGGAGATACGGGGAGATGTTGGTCAGTGATACCAAGTTTGAAGATGAATAAATTCTGAAGATCTAATGAACAGCTTGGTGACTATAGGTAATAATACCGTACTGTATACCTGAAACTTGCTAAGAGATTAGATCCTAAGTGTTCTCACTACACACACACACACACACACACACACTAGCTATGTGAAGTGATGAATATGTTACTTAGACTGATTGTGGTGATTAATTAACAATGTATACATATACCAAATCATCTAGTTGTACACTTTAAATAATACAAATGGTGCCATGTGACACAGATAATGAGCATTCTGGAAATATTTGGAAAAAGTTATTTAAAGATGCTATTTAATTATGAAATCAGTAGAGCATTTCAAGTCATAATTGACAAAGATTAAAATGTATTTGCCTACTTGTTTACATCTTAGATACCTGCCTAGTAGTAAGTAGTTTTTCCCAGGGTGTCTTTTTGGGAGACTCATCCCTGCCCTGTCACTTCTTGGGAACCAACTGTTTTTGGTTTGTTTTTGTTTTTAGATGTGTAAAAAGGCTTTATTTGCAGGGGAGCAGGAATTTAATAAAAGAGACCAAATCCCATGTCATTGGCTGACTCTTTGGACACCTCCTCCTCCTCCTCCTCTTTTCCTCTGCTGCAGCGGGGGTGGAACCAGCAGCAGGAGCTGCAGTGCCTGGGGCAGCAGAGACAGCCACAGCCCCACCGGCAGGTACACTGGCAACCTTGCCAATATCCTGGGTAATGACGTCTTCAATGCTTTTTTCATTCAGCTCACTGATAACCTTGTTGAGCTGGTCGTCGTCCGCCTCGATGCCTACGCTGCCCAGGATCCTCTTGATGTCTTTGGCGCTGAGGGAGGGGTTGCCCCCGAGGGCAGCTAGCAGGTGGGAGGCGACCTAGCGCACCTGGGCCGGAGTCTACGGCAGCGGCGGCGGCGAGGCCTCCATGCGTGCAACTTCGGCGGAGTCAGGGAGGAAAAACCCAACTGGTCTTGGTTAACAGTAGGAATGGGGGTGGAATACAATGCAGTTCTGCTACCCTAGACCGCGGAAGGAACTCGTGAATTACCGTCCCCTTTCCACTTGGCATAGTTTGAGAAACAGGGCTTATGGACCAGAAGCTGGGTTGGTAGGACTTCCCCCTTTGTTGTTCTTTTCTTTCCAACTATCTTTTCAAAATGTAGAGTGTATTTGATAGCTCACTGATAAGAAAACTAGGTTGCTGACTTAGGAATAATGGATAATTGAATACTATTCAACCATGAGGAAAAAAGGTCTCTGAATGTTTGGTTAGAATTTGATCCATTTTCCCAGGTCTTCACCTCAGAGCCCAGAAAGCAGTTGTTTCTAAACAAATCAATTACAAGTCCTCAAAATCTGAAAACCTACCACAGAGCTGGGAACTCCGGAATGGCTCAACAATTCAGGCACTTGAAAGGTGCTGTGAAATCATCCCCATGCCTCAAAATAATCATTACTTTAAAAAAATACCTTCAATTCTCATAGATTATAGATTTTTAAAAAAGGACTTAGCATAGAATCCTACAAAATCGTGATATTTACCTACTTTTAAGCCGTGCTACCTACCACTTCTGGGCTTCAATCAGATCAGGAATCCAATAAAGGGTTTGTTCCATCACACAACTGTGACCTCATTCACTGCTCAGGCTCAAGCTGAGGGAGAGAATGACCCAGGAGCTCCTTCCAACCTTACAGCAAGTGTGTTTTCAATGTGGTTCATTCAGCACCCTTGGTGTATATGAGGGGGTGTGATTTATAAAATCTGAACATTTTGACACTGTTGGGATTTCAGGGAAGGGGGAGAATTTTTGTTTCAAGTTCTATGTTAATATATTTTCATGTTAATGTCTTCATCAGGCTGGGCCTGGTGGCTCATGCCTGTGATCCCAGCACTTTGGGGGGCTGAGGAGGGCGGATCACCTGAGGTCAGGAGTTCGAGACCAGCCTGGCCAAATGATGAAACCCCCATCTCTATTAAAAATACAAAAATTAGCTGGGTGTGGTGGCACACACCTGTAATCCCAGTTACTCTGGAGGCTGAGGCAGAAGAATCGCTTGAACTCAGCAGGCAGAGGTTGTGGTGAACTGAGATCACGCCCCTGCACTCTAGCCTGGGTGACAGAGAGAGACTCTTGTCTCAAAAAAAAAAAAAAAAAAAAAAAAAAAGAAGTCTTCAGTCAGTTGAAAGTTGTTCAGTTAAAACATTTTACTCAGCTGCCTTTACTGAATGGTGATTAAGAAACATTTCATTAATTGTTTAAGCCTAGGAAGAGGGGCAAAAAACCTCTCATAGGCTTATAGTCTTTAGTATTATTGGGAAAAGTGATTTCAAAAGAGTAAATACAGAAAAGATTGTTTTAAGCAGAAACCAAGGTATTCATGATCTGACATGTCTCATGGCATTGTAAACCCTCTAGTGCAAGAGTTAGGGGTGTCTTTAGTCTATTATGGCTAAGGACAGATATCTCTGGCACCCAAGGCTTAGCTAGTTACGTAGTTGGGCCCCCAAAGTGCTTCACATTTCACTTGCAGCAATTCTAGAGGTTTCCTATTCCTGCTTAGGGGAACTTGTTCATTATGAGCATAATTTGACTTTAACCTAGTCTTTTAATACTTGGTACACTGCCTCCCATTCTGGACAGGAACAAACAAGGAAAGAAAGGGAAGGCTTAATTTATAAATTAATTCAACAATTATTCACCAAGAGCTTACTATATTAAACACTACTTATTTTTTATGGTTTTTTTTTTTGTTGTTTTTTTTTTTGGTGAGGTCTCACTATGTTGCCCAGGGTTGAGTGCTGTAGCAGGATCATGGTTTACTGCAGCCTCGACCTCCCAGGCTCAAGTGAGTCTTCCACTTCAGCCTCCCCAGTAGCTGGGACTACAAGGTGCAGGTCACCATGCCCAGCTAATTTTTTTGTATTTTTGGTAGAAATGGGGTTTCACCATGTTGCCCAGGCTGGTCTTGAAATCCTGGCCCCCAGTGATCTCCTTGGCCTCCCGAAGTGCTGGGATTACAGGTGTGAGCTACCACGCCAAGCTTTATTGTTGTGTTACAGCATTCTTTATATATTTTGGAGACTAGATCCTTATCAATTACAAAATTTACAAGTATTTTTCCCTATTCTGTGGGTTGTCTTTTTACTTTATTGATAATGTCCTTTCAGTCACAGAAATTAGTCCTAGAATTTTAAAGCTGAAAGATAACTAGTAGATCATCAACCTAATTCTGCCCCCAACCCACCACACTTTTAAAATTATACTTTAAGCTCTGGGATACATGTGCAGAATGTGCAGGTTTGTTACATAGGTATACACATGCCATCGTGGTTTGCTGTACCCATCAACCCATAATCTACATGAGGTATTTTTCCTAATGCTATCTCTCCCCTAGCCCCCCAATCCCCTGACAGGCCCTGGTATGTGATGTTCCCCTTCCTGTGTCCATGCCCACTTCATTTTTCTTTTATAGAGACAAGTTCTTTCTCTGTTAGCCGAGGCTGAAGTCAGGTGGTGCAGTGATGGCTCAATGCAGCCTCCAATTCTTGGGCTCAAGTGATCCTTCCACTCAGCCTCCTGAGTAGCTAGGACTACAGTAGGCAAGTACCACCATATCTGATTAATTTTAAAATTTTTTATAGAGAGGGGTCTCGCTGAGTTGCCCAGGCTGGACTCATACTCCTGGCTTCAAGTGATCTTCCTGCCTTGGCCTCCCAAGGCTCTAGGATTACAGGTGTGATCCAGTGCTCCAGGTCCTCACTCATTTTATTTTACTGCTAAGGACACTAAAGCCCAATGAACTGAATTAATTTCTTTAATGGCAGAGTCAGGACCACCTGCTTTGTAAATGGCGCTGTGATACCAAATAGGCTACAGTGTTCTTAGAGATTAAAAAAATCACAAATGGAGCATTAGAAAAGAATATAAAATACATGATAATCACATATGATTCAGTGTGGTGTGGACCATAAAGGCATAAGGAACTTAGAAAGACAGTTGGAGAGATAATGGTGTTCATTCACCTTATGGACAAGTAGATGGAGGATAGAAACTGACAAGACAATTAGGGAAAGTAACTATGGTATTAAAAAATGTAAGTCAAAGTGTTAAGCCCCATCTTTACAATGGCTTCACATCAGCTTTCACACTCACCTTTAATATCATTTGCAGTTTTCAGCTTATGCAGAGTCGCCATTCCTTTTGCTTAAAGACAAGATTAAGAATCAAAATTACATAAATTTCTGAAGTTATGGAAAGTAGACTAGGAGGGCATAATTTATCTTATTTTTTTTTCCCCAGATGAGTGAAAAAATTAAGAAAATGTCAAGGTTATATGGGATATCCATCCTCATTCATATTGTTTCTTTTGGTGCCTTAATGTATTGCACTCCAAAAGCAAAAACTGAAAAGCACTATAGTGTCAACATTGAAATCAAGACTGTTCATTTATCATCTTTTAGGATGTAAAGAAGTGAAATGACTTTGAAAATCTGTTGATTCAGGAGCAAGATGATGATCTGTTGCCCACTTCATTTTCATGAATGCTTTGTTTAGGAAGGTATTAACTAATTAGATACTTTTAATGAGATAGATATTTCTTTCTAGTGAATTATCCTATGAAATATGTGGGTATAATTAACTAACTGAAAAATCTTCCTTCACCCCACCCCTTTCTATGGGCAGAACAACCAACCAACCAAAACCTTAATAGTACAGATTTAACTCTTTTTCTTTTCTTTCCTCTAAAAATGTGGGGTAGTTTTGTTTTCTAAGTGTGAGGAGATTAATACTCAGGAGAAAAGTGTGGCTATGATAACTCAGTTTCCTGTATTTGGTTTGGTTTGGCCTGGCCAGATAAACCAACAATGTATTATTTTAATATCAAAAAAAGGTCCATGGCAGATGATGAAAACATGGAAACATGGAAAATGTTTGGTGATCCCTTTAGGTTATAGAGGCCATATAAGGTAATATATAATGCAGAAAGCAATACATATAAAGAAGAAATATCTTTCCTATGGGGAAAGGATTAATTCTAATATAAAACACATAATCTGTAGAATTCAGAAAAACCTACATCTATAAAGCATCTTTTCTTTCCCTGCCTCTGATCTGTCATTCTCTCTCTCCCTATTGCTTGGCTCTTCGCCCTTTCTAAATATTAGTTTGCTAGAGGCACCCTATGCCATTTTTAGACACTGCATGCGGCAATATTCTGGTTGAGAATGTGACTTAGAAGATGACAAGAAGCAGACTTTATTTTTATATGGCGACTTTTTTTTCTAAATGTATATTAGACTTTCTTTGTGTCCCTAGTAAGTACAGTTTTAGAAACTCTCACGTGGAACCTTACAACCCAAGTGCCTCTGAAGGCCAGAGTGAAGCTCTGAATGTTCACCACCAAATAATAAAAATTTTAGCAGGTCCTGAAGTTATTCATATATAAATGTTATTTCCATGTTATCATGCTTACGTAGCTGAAATTCACCTTTATTCTTTAGAAAGTAGAAATGGTGAAATGGAAATGGGAGAAAAAGTTATTTAAGTGTGAAAAGTGCCATTGCCATTATGCCTGTGTCTGTCATCTGAGATTTGAGTGTGAAGACTTAAATCACAGTAGTACATTTGAAGGCAAATGTGTCAATATGGCATTAAGAAATAAAATTTGGCCGGGCGCGGTGGCTCAAGCCTGTAATCCCAGCACTTTGGGAGGCCGAGACGGGCGGATCACGAGGTCAGGAGATCGAGACCATCCTGGCTAACCCGGTGAAACCCCGTCTCTACTAAAAAATACAAAAAACTAGCCGGGCGAGGTGGCGGGCGCCTGTAGTCCCAGCTACTCGGGAGGCTGAGGCAGGAGAATGGCGTAAACCCGGGAGGCGGAGCTTGCAGTGAGCTGAGATCCGGCCACTGCACCCCAGCCTGGGCGACAGAGCGAGACTCCGTCTCAAAAAAAAAAAAAAAAAGAAAAGAAAAAGAAATAAAATTTTTCCCTTAATACTTATATGAAGAATTTTTTTTTTTTTTTTTTTTAGACAGAGTCTCACTCTGTCACCCACGCTTAAGTGCAGTGGTGCAATCTTGGCTCACTGGAGCCTCTGCCTCCCAGGTTCAAGCGATTCTCCTGTCTCAGCCTCCCAAGTAGCTGGGAGTGTGCCACCAAGTCTGGCTAATTTTTGTATTTTTGTAGATCCAGGGTTTCACTATGTTGGCCAGATTGGTCTCTAACCCCTGACCTCAAGTGATCCACCTGCCTCGGCCTCCCAAAGTGCTGAGATTACAGGCGTGAGCCACCGTGCCCAGCCAAAGAAAACTTTATAAGTGAAAATGGAGTATTATTGAGTGAATCTTTGAAATAGAAACCAGTATTTGAAATTTCTAAAAATATGAAACATACTTTAAACATCTAAATTTTCTCTAAGGCACTGCAGACTTCACAGAATAAAATATATTTCAGTGGCAGCAAGTGGATTGGGGCTTATGAAGTCAAGAAAGCATGTGGGCGAGCTGGGTAGCCATGTGAAATGTATATGTTTGATAAAGAGACTGGAAGAAAAAGAAAGAATAACACTAGAAAAACAAGGGGAAGCTGGAGCAAAAGAAAAAAATATATTTTTAGAGATATGGAGAAGATAATAAAAGAGAAAAAAAGAAAAAGTGGAAGAGGAGAAAGAAGAATGATAGAAAAGTAAGCAAAGAGATCTGTAGTGTTGTGCCTTTCTGGCTTTACAAATGGTTAACAGCTAATTCTGATATGGGTGACTTGCCTGTGTTACCTGGGGTTGTTAGTTTTACAGAACTGTTTGTTCTGAGTTGCCCAGATAGGAAGGATTATCTTAAGAATGACGTTGATACAGCCATTTTGGTTAGTGCATCTTCAATTATCTGAAAGCGGGAGACTAGAACCTCTATTAGGTAACCAACAAGTATTTATTGAGCATATACTATGTACTCAAAAACTAAGCTTTTGTGAGAGCGGGAACCTTGCTTTATCTTTTGTTCACTGCTAAACTTTCTTGAACAGTGTCTGGGTGCTCAAAAAATACTTATTGGTGAACACAGAACTTATACATGGCCATGGGAGATGGTTTCCAGTATCTCCAACTGGTAACATGATTTTAAATGCTGGGGATAAAAACTACCAGATGAACATTCCTGAAAATTTTCCAGTACCAGCAATAAAAGCAGCAATAGATGGGATAGACTGGACTTATTAAAAGGTATATATATTTTTCTTTTACAAATAAAATACAACAGGACTAATTTGGAAATGTTAGGCATGGGTACCTAGAATTTAAATTTATTTTTTTATTAAAATTCATTTTGTGGATACTTGCATAACATACCTTATTCTTACATCCTCCTTTTTTTTTTTTTTTCTGTTTACAGACAAGGTCTCACTCTATCATCCAGGCTGGAGTGCAGTGGGGCAATCACAGGTCACTGCAGCTTTGACCTCCTGGGCTCAAGCATTTCTCCCACCTCACCCTCCCAAGTAGCTGGAACTACAGGTGTATGCCACCACACATGGCTAATTTTTGTAATTTTGTGTAGAGATGGGGTTTTGCCATGTTGTCCAGGCTGCTCTC
Organism: Theropithecus gelada; assembly: GCF_003255815.1. Taxonomy (NCBI): domain Eukaryota; kingdom Metazoa; phylum Chordata; class Mammalia; order Primates; family Cercopithecidae; genus Theropithecus; species Theropithecus gelada. Next base: position 36,113,026 of record NC_037684.1, on the reverse strand, counting down.
CAACTCCTGGCCTCAAGCAATCTGCCTGTCTTGGCCTCCCAAAGTGCTGGGATTACAGAAGTGAGCCACCATGCCCTGCAACATCCTCCTTTTTTGAAACACAGTCAGGCTTGCAGAGACACAGCAAATTTCTTTTTTGTCACACTTGTTAGGAATGTAGATGCAGAGAACAAACCAAAATTACTTAAAAATGAATTCAAAATTGAGGTTGTACGTGTGTGGGAAGAGGGCAGAGACAAGTTTTACCTTGCCTCTGTTGATCAATTTCACAGCATAATGTTCAAATCTCCCATTCATTCTTTTCTGTGTAAGCATGGAACACGACATTTTCACAATAAGAAAATTATTTTAGAAATAATTAAATATAAGGGGCCTACAAGCAAAAAGTACTGAGATTATGTATTAAATTTCAGAGGCATCCAGAAAGGAACTTTAGATTATTAGCTATATTTATTTATTTATTTTTTGAGATAGAGTCTCTCTCTGTCACCCAGGCTGGAGTGTAATGGCATAATCTCGGCTCACTGCAACCTCCGCCTTCCAGGTTCAAGCGATTCTCCTGCCTCAGCCTCCCAAGTAGTTGGGACTACAGGCGCACAACATGACACCCGGTTAATTTTTGTATTTTTAGTAGAAATGAGGTTTCACCATGTTAGTCAGGCTGGTCTTGAACTCCTGACCTCAGGTGACCCGCCTGCCTTGGCCTCCCAAAGTGCTGGGATTACAAGCATGAGCCACCGTGCCCAGCTTAGCTATATTTATAAACAAGTAAGATTTTAATATGAGTAAGCAAATGGAATGTAAATATATTGGACATGGATAAAAATGCACAGAAATTATGTACGCATAAGGAAAAAATTTGTGGTGATAAAAGTATGGATTATCATTGGAGGACAGAATTAAGAATTATTAAAATTTCCTTTTTTCATCTTGTCGTTTGCTAAATATAGAAATTTTCTATAATGAACACATATTACTTTTATAACCAAGAAAACACAGATAAAAATACACATATAGCATCAGATTACAATTTTATATCGTATCATAAATTTTCACTTACGTTTAAACTTCTTCAGGCCCTCCATTATTGACTTAACATTAATCTTTCCATTTCCTGTAAAACATTTTGGTTTAGATACAGAGGCAGTCACATAAAAATTCATAAAAGTTGTGAAATTATTAAAAACAACATAGTAGGCTGAAATTCTTCCATGAGTTAGAAGAACTAGAGACATTGGTTTGCTTTGGAATTTGGATTCATTTTTCTGTCAGGTGAATATGATGGAAAAAAAAGATGAACTTACGTTTTGGCTCTGTCTGGCTCTGTCCTTCAGGCTGGAGTGCAGTGGCGTGATTATGGCTCATTGCAACCTTGACCTCCCTGGCTCAAGCGATCCTCCCACCTCAGCCTCCCGAGCAGCTGGGACTGCAGGTGTGTGCCACCACACCCAGCTCATTAAACATTTTTTTTTTTTTTTTTTTTTGGTAGAGATGGGGGTCTCCCTATGTTGCCCAGGCTGGTCTTGAACTCCTGGACTCAAGTGATCGTCACACCTTGGCCTCCCAAAGTGTTGGGATAACAGGTGTGAGCCACCGTGCCTGGCAAGGATGAGTCTTTGAAAGAGACATCTATTTCTACTTTTTTTTTTTTTTTTGAGGCAGGGTCTCACTCTGTCACCCAGGCTGGAGTGCAGTGGCACGATCTTGGCTCAGTGCAACCTCTGCCTCCTGGGTTAAAGTGATTCTCATGCCTCAGACTCCCAAGTAGCTGGGATCACAGGCATGTGCCATCATGCCCAGCTAATTTTTTTATTTTTAGTGAGATGGGGTCTTGCCACGTTGGCCAGGCTGGTCTCAAACTCCTGGTCTCAAGCAATCCACCCACTTCAACCTCCCAAAGTTCTGGGATACAGTTGAGCCACTGTGCCTGGCCCTATCTCTACTTTTTAAAAAGCAGTTCATCTTTTCTGTGCTTTAGAAAATTGTATTAATCAAAGGGACAAAAGTAAGAAGGAATAAGGTATTTTGAGGGAACTGTGGGTAGTTCAGTTGGTTTGGAGCATGACATGTTGGAAGTAGTAGAGGAGAAAGCTGAGAAGTACATGGGGGCTATGTTGCAGTGGGTTTTGTTTGGACTTTTTTTGGGAACATAGCAAGGAGTCATGAAGGCTTTTGATCACTGTTATGTAAAGATTGATCTGAAGGCAATCTGCCTTTTTAGAGGCAGGATACAGAGAGATAAATGAAACTGAATATGTTGGCAAGGAATTATTTAAGGAGTAATTTTTGAAGAGAGACTAGATGAGGTCAAGAGTAGTGGATTTAGAAGGGTTGTAAAGAATCTCTTCAACTGGCCGGGCGCGGTAGCTCATGCCTGTAATTCCAGCACTTTGGGAGGCTGAGGCAGGTGTATCACTTGAGCCCAGGAGTTGGAGACCAGCCTGGGCAACATGGTGGCACCCCGTCTCTACAAAAAATACAAAAATTAGCTGGGCGTGGTGTTGTGTGCCTGTAGTCTCAGCTTCTTGGGGGGCTGAGGTAGGAGGACAGCTTGAACCCAGGAGACAGAGGTTGCAAGGTTGAGCCCAGGAGCTGATATCATGCCACTGCACTTCAGCCTGGGTGATAGAGCCAGACCCTGTCCCAAAAACAAAAAACAAAATTTCTTCAACTGAAGAGAAGAGAGGAAGAAAACATAGGCTAAAAGGAAGAAATGAAAACCTAGAGAGAACAGAACATGGAGATATGTTTGCAATGGATAGGTTCAAATTTATTGCTATAAAACCATGATTTGAGAAACCTAATGATTCAGTGTCTCATCTCCTACTTTCAGATGGGCTTCATAGAGAAAATGAAGTATGTCTCCTTTCTTCATCCTTGTATTCCTAGTACCTAGTATAGGGCCTGACATATTCAGTGACCAATAAGTATTTGCTGGTTGAACAAATCAATATACTCTTTTAAATTCAAGGCCAGAGCTGAATAGAAACTCTCTGACAACATCACTGAAGCATTATAGTAAGAAATGCTATCCTCTGATGCACTTAGAACATCTTTTTTTGGGGTATCAGAACAAAAAAGAAGTGGTAGAAATAAAAAAGTATTTATATAGCGCAAGGGCCAGTGAGTAAGCCATGTAAATAGACTCAATAAACAATAATAAAATTTCAATAAACAAATCAACCAACCCCAAATTCCCCTTCCTTCCCCTGTGTATCTCTTCCTAATACTCATTTTTGTTTTCTAGTTTTACTTGCTGTAATATTTTTCCTTATTTTTCAGGATGGAATCATACCCTCAGGCACAACTTAGCATATTGGTTGTATTTGTGATTTAAGAAATGAAAGTCAGGCACAATCTTTTTTTTTTTGGAGACGGAGTCTCACTCTGTCACTAGGCTGGAGTGCACAGGTGCGATCTTGGCTCACTGCAACCTCCGCCTCCCGGGTTCAAGAGAGTCTCCTGCCTCAGCCTCCTGAGTAGCTGGGATTACAGGCATGTGCCACCATGCCCGGCTAATTTTTAAATTTTTAGTAGAGACGGGGTTTCACCATGTTGGTCAGGCTGGTCTCAAACTCCTGGCCTCAGGTGATCTACCCGCCTCAGCCTCCCAAAGTGCTGGGATTACAGGCGTAAGCCACCACGCCCAGCAAGTCGGCACAATCTTAACATATCATGTCTTTTCTTCATGGCGTGACGATCACTTGAGTCCAGGATAGGTCTTTGATAGGCAAAAGGTGGCTTGTGCACCAGCATCGTTGGCATCATCTGAGAGTTTGTTAGAAATGCAGAATCTCAGGCTCTACCCTATTCTTGAACGGAGATCTGCTTTTTTCTTCTTTTTTTCTTTTTTTAAGGAGACAGGGTCTTGCCCTGTTGCCCAGGCTGGAATGCAGTGATGCAATCATAGCTCATTGCAATCTCGAACTCCTGGGCTCAAGTGATTGTTCTGCCTCAGCCTCCCAATTAGCTAGGACTATAGGCATGTGCCATCACACCTGGCTAATTTTTAAATTTTTTTTTGTAGAGACAGGGTTTCAGTCTGTTGCCCAGACTGATATTGAGCTTTTGGCCTCAAGAGATCCTCCTGCCTCAGCCTTCCAAAGCACTGGAAGTATAGGTGTGAGCCACCATGTCTGGCCCCCAAATCTGCATTTTAACAAGATGACCAAGTGATTCATATGCACATTTAAGTTTGGGAAGCTATGTTCTAGGTGTTACAAAGATAAGGATAATTTCTGAGGATGTTATGTACAGGACAACAAAAATACACTTCTTTTTGTTTTTTTTTTGAGATGGAGTTTTGCTCTTGTTGCTCAGGCTGGAGTGCAATGGCACAATCTCAGCTGACTGCAACCTCCCCATCCTGGGTTCAAGCAATTCTCTTGCCTCAACCTCCTGAGTAGCTGGGATTACAGATGCCTGCCACCACACCCAGTTAATTTTTTGTATTTTTAGTAGAGATGAGGTTTCACTGTATTGGTCAGGCTGGTCTCGAACTCCTGACCTGAGGTGATCCACGTGCCTCGGCTTCTCAAAGTGCTGGGATGACAGGTGTGAGTTATCATGCCCAGCCCAAAAATACACTTCTAAAAAGGCAACGTAATTATAAAACAAACACCTCACCATTAAATTTCAAATGAGGCATCAATTCCTTCATTTCTTCTTCCGTGAGCTCAATCCCTTCGCTTACTAGAAAGTTGTCTAAGTTCTGGACATCAATCACCTCACCTTAGAAAGGGTGAGAAATGAATTGTAGAAATATTACAGAATTATTTGCAAAGGACAAAGAACACTATCTGTGCTTATATACATTATCATTCAGAATACAAGAGTCAGAAACAAAAATCTTTAATTCTGATTGAAAAAATCAGAAAGTGGCTACAAAGAAGAAAGTAACCAGGGGTTAGGAATTGACTGGTGGGTTGTTGCAAAATCCACAACAAATTAAAATACATATAGAGACTTAGTTTTATGTAACAACATTACAGATTAATGTAACAGGGGAAAGAGAGAATTCTATCACTCTAACACAGGAACCATTTTTAGTTTTTGATATTCCATTTTGGTCTTGGCAATAAGACTGTACTTTTACAATGTGGAAATCTAATTATGTACAATTCCATATTTTGCTTTTTCAACCTAAAATTATTCCTTCATAAACATGTTTCCAAGTTGCCATATAATCTTTACAGTTAGCATTTTAACATGTTATCCCATTAAACTGACATACCATGGTTTATGTAGTAATTCTCATATGGTTAGTTATTTCTAATCAGTTTCAATTTTCTCAATATTATATGAATGAAAGTCCTTAGGCAGGAATTTTTTCATTTTATTCAATGAAACACTATTTCTTTTTTTTTTTTTTGAGATGGAGTCTCGCTCTGTCACCCAGGCTGGAGTGCAGTGGCTGGATCTCAGCTCACTGCAAGCTCTGCCTCCCGGGTTCATGCCATTCTCCTGCCTCAGCCTCCCGAGTAGCTGGGACTACAGGTGCCTGCCACCTCGCCCAGCTAGTTTTTTGTATTTTTTAGTAGAGACGGGGTTTCACCGTGTTAGTCAGGATGGTCTCGATCTCCTGACCTCGTGATTTGCCTGTCTCGGCCTCCCAAAGTGCTGGGATTACAAGCTTGAGCCACCGTGCCCGGCAATAAGACACTATTTCTAAAGGATAAATATCTAAGAGTGGGGTTAGTGGGGAAAAGGGTATGAATAGTTCTGTGGCTCTTGATATCTATTACTACTTTGAAGAACTCTTTTGGGGAAAATTTTGGAGACTAGTATGGGCACTGATATATAAATACAGATTAGTTATTGTTTACTCAACTTCAGCAGCATCCACAAAAATGGAGCATATGTTATATGAAAAAATCTGAACACGTGTGAATGGAAAATATTCTTCTCCAACATTAATTGCAAATATTAAGATGTTACTTATAACATCTTTCCATTATAGCTTGCAACTCACCCTTGATGTAACTGACAGCATCCATTAAGTCATTCAGGTCAACTGCTGTCTCACCTGTAAGGCAAGGGAAGTATACCTCAGAGTCAGATGAACTGATGTTACTGAGACCCTCAACATTTATGCTGTACGAAGTTCTGAAGTTATGAAGATCAAAATAATTCAGTAATCTTTTTCTTTTTTATTTTTTTGAGGTGGAGTCTCACTCTGTTGCCTAGGCTAGAGTGCAGTGGTATGATCCTGGCTCACTGCAACCTCTGCCTCCCGGGTTCAAGTGATTCTCCTGCCTTAGCCTCCCAAGTAGCTGGGATTATAGGTGCATGCCACAATGCCCAACTAATTTTTTGTATTTTTAGTAGAGATGGGGTTTCACCATGATGGCAGGCTGGTCTTGAACTCATGACCTCAAGTGATCCACCTGCTTTGGCTTCCCAAAGTGCTAGGATTACAGGTATGAGCTACCATGCCCAGCCAGAATTTACTAATCTTTAAATTTTTCCGTAGAATTTTATGGACTTATCCTCAGAGATAACAGTGTTACCTTAGAAACAAAGAAAGCTTTAATTGTAACAAATCTATCGAATTTTTGGTTTTTCTTTGCTTTAAAGACCACCAGAGTGGTCTAAATTAAGAAGTGATTGGTTACAGTTAAGCATAGGGAGAGGATAAACAACTCTGACCCTATGTACTTTTATTCAGTCAATTAATCAACAGCTATTTATGTATCAACTTCTATGTGCCAGGCACTTGAATAGGCTTTGGGGATACAAAAGTAGGCAAGGTGACAGAGTTCTGGCTCTTAAGGAGTGTACAATGTAGTGAGAGAGACAGATAATAAACATATAAACAAAAAGGATAATTTGATGTACTGTTAAGATGCTATCAAAAATAAAATAGGGCAACATAATAAGGAGTTATAGAGGATGGAATTGATTTAGACAGGGAGGTCAGGGAAGGCCTCTCAGAGGAGGGTTTATTTGGGTTGAAGCCTGAATGATGAGAAATGTGAAGAATTGAGGGAAGAGCATTCCGAGTAGAAGAGCAGTGTGTCCAATAGTCCTAAGGTGGGAATGAATTTGCCATGATCAAGAGACAGAAGGACAGTGTGACAGAGGCCAAACCATGCAGGGCCTTGTAGGGCATGATGATAAAGTCTGGATTTTACTTTGGTTGCAATGGAATGTCATTGGAGGCCTCGGAAAACTGGAGTAACTTGACCTGCTTTCAGCTTTCAAAAGATCACTCTGGCTGGTGTGGATAGGATAAGGAAACTGGAGGAATGGAGACCAGACAGGAGCCTGTTTCAGTGGCCCAGTAAAGAGATGACAGTGGCTTGGGCTGTGCTTGCAGTAGTGGAGATGGTGACAAGTGATGGATTCAGGACGTATTTTTCATTTTAACCTAGTTTCTTTTTCAAAATTTTGTTTTCCCTTCTTTTCACAGGTGTTGATGAACCTAGATTTAAATGTGGGATAGGAAGGAAGGAGAAATCAAAGATGAAACTTAGTCTACCTTCCCCAATCAACAGGGTGGATGGGATGCCTTTACTGAGTTGGGGAGGACTTAAGAAATTTTAGGAGAATTAACCAAGAATTCCATTAAATTGGTGATGACTTTTAGAAATCCAAGTGGAGATATCAAATAACTCATTCAATATGCTATTGCTGACTTAGAGAAATTGAGCTAGAGATACAAATTTACTCTACCAGCTTAGAGAAGGTATCTGACCCAATGAGACTGAATGCAATCTCCTAAGAGGAGAGTGTAGATAAAAAGACAGCCAAGGGTCTAACCCTGGGTAACTTCATTATTTAGAGACCTTGCAATCTTGCAAGAGGGGAGGAACAGTCAAAAAGAAAACTGAGAAGAAAATGTCAGTGAGCGAAGAAGAAAACCAGGTGAGTATGGGGCTTTAAAAGCCTAGAGAAAAACACATTTCTTTTTCTTTTTTTTCAGACAGGGTCTTGCTCTGTCACCCAGGCTGAAGTGAAGTGGCACACAATCACAGTGCATTGCAGCCTCCATCTCCTGGGCTCACGTGATCCCCCTGCCTCAGCCTCCCGAGTAGCTGGGACTACAGGCACGTGCCACCACAGCTGGATAGTTATTTTATTTTTTTGTAGAGACAGGATTTCACCATGTTGCTTAGGCTCGTCTCAAACTCCTGGGCTCAAGCGATCCACCTGACTCAGCCTCCCAAAGCGCTGGGATTACAGGAATGAGCACCGTGCCTGGTTGAAAAATGTATTTTAATAAAAAGGGGGTGGCCACTTATGTCAAATGCTGCTAAGATGTCAAGTAAAATAAGAACAAAGAATTGACTGTGAGCCTTGGCAAGAAGTATATTATTGACAGTCTTGTTGAGAGCTCATTTGGTGCCATCGTGGAGATAAATACCTAACTGGAGAATGCTGAAGTGTGAATGGGAGGTGAGGATATGGAAACAATGAGTAACGACAACTTTTTGAGGCAACTCTGCTGTGCAGAGGAACCAGGAGATGATGTGGTAGCTAGTAGGGAGCAAGTGTGAGAGAAAAGCATAGCTGCATGTCAAGAGAAATATAGATAGAGATACTTCAGAGAGGGAGAAACTGATGATGCAGGAAAGGGGAAATATTGCAGGAGGTAAGTTTTTGAGAAGGCAAGAGGAAACAGGATCCAGGGTGCAAGTAGAAAGGCTGGCCCATGAAAGGAGCATTCTTTCCCCTTTATAGCAAGACAAAAGGCAGGGCATGTGGGCATAGGTACACGTAGGTTCATAGAAATGGAGGTAGGAAATGAGGTCTTTCTTCTCTAACTGCATCTATTGTCTCTATGAAGTTTGAAGTGAGATCATTAGCTGAGAGTTGAAGTGAGGAGATACTGGAAATTTGGACAGAGAAGGTGTGAAATTGTCTCTGAGAGTGAGAAAGTGAAGTTACTTGGAAAACATAGTGGGAACTTTTTTGGCAGTGTTAAGGGCTAACTTGAAGTTTCTGCCCATTACGTGAAATGAGTTCTATTAGTATGGCTTTGTGATCTTCTCCAGCAATGTTAAGCTGTTCAGGGGTAATCATGGAGTAAAAAATGGCCAAGATTTTGCCAAGGAAATTTGAAGTTCAGAGAGTTTGTAAGCTTACATGATGTTGAGGCAGTGAATCTAATTTAAGGAAGGAAGAAAATTAAGAGATGGTGGTGGTGGGGTTGTTGAATAATAAAAGAAAAGTAGGGTCGAAGGCATGAAGGTCTCCACATGGCTGGAATAGCTGGAGATGGAGTTCTATACTCTGTTCTGGTACAACACATGATTCAGTAGCACTGTTTCCTCATATTCAATTGGTAAGTGGAATAATGTTACAGTAATGTGAACAGTGTGTTGGTTCATATGTAATTTTTCCTAAATAAGAAAGGAATCCTTTTCTTCAGCAAGCAAGAAAAAAATCTTAGGTTGGGGCTACAGCTGGAGCCTTTTCTGTTCCATATTTTAATAAAATTAAAAAATTAGTGCCTATGATGCAGGACAGGGAACCAGCTTCACTGGCTGAGAGCTCTACTTCCACCAACACTATTTCAGAATGGCAAGCCAGCTCTTTAACTCCTTTTTTGGGATGTGTGTGTGTGTGTACGCATTTTTATTTATTTATTTTTTTTGAGATGGAGTCTTGCTCTGTTGCCCAGGCTGGAGTGCAGTCGTGTGATCTTGACTCACTGCAACCTCTCACTGCCTCCTGGGTTCAAGCGATTCTCTTACCTCAGCCTCCCGAGTAGCTAAGTGTATAGGTGCCTGCCACCACGCCCGGCCAATTTGTTGTATTTTTAGTAAAGACAGGGTTTCACCATCTTGACCAGGCTGGTCTTGAACTCCTGATCTTGTGATCCACCCACTTTGGCCTCCCTAAGTGCTGGGATTGCAGGCATAAGCCACTGTGCCTGGCCCGTTTTTAAATATCTTATAGCTGTTCTGTGCTATTTGCCTGGGCGGTACAAGTTTCCTTGTGCTTTTGGTAGTGTTCTGGTTACAAGCTGGCATAGATTTTGAGTGTGCTTCCAGAATTTTCTCCATAAGCTCCATTACTTTAGTGGGTAATTTTACAGAACAGGAGGTTTTTCAGGAATTCCTATGTGGTGTTATGGCAAAAATGTCTGCACAGTAAATGAACTGGAAGGAAAAAGATTAGAGAGTGCGTCTATGAAACAGATTTTGGAGGTAATGAAGTATTAGGGAAGGGCAAGTTCCAGGTCATTACTATGTGAGCGGTAATCAGGATGGAAGGGAGGAAAAAATGACTGAAGTTAAAGATATAAAGGAACAAGAGGTCAGAGTATTGGATGGATGACGTGTATCAGGAGTTTTTAACCTGGGTCTATTGACTCTGTATTGCCAGAATTCAGGGAGGTCTTGAGCTGGAATGGGAAAAAAATACTTTCTTTTTTCTTTTTTTCTTTTTTGAGACGAAGTCTTGCTCTGTCACCCAGGCTGGAGTGCAGTGGCGCAATCTCAGCTCACTGCAAGCTCTGCCTCCCAGGTTCACGCCATTCTCCTGCCTCAGCCTCCCGAGTAGCTGGGACTACAGGCGTCTACCACCACGCCCGGCTGATTTTTTGTATTCTTTTAGTAGAGACGGGGTTTCACTGTGTTAGCCAGGATGGTCTTGATCTCCTGACCTCGTGATCTGCCCGCCTCGGCCTCCCAAAGTGCTGGGATTACAGGTATGAGCCACTGCGCTGGCCTTTTTAACATTTAATTTAATTTAATTTTATGTTCCAAAATAGAGATAGGGTCTTGCTATGTTGCCTGGGCTGATATTGAACTCTTGGCCTCAAGCGATCCTCCCACCTTGGCCTCCCAAAGTGTTGGGATTACAGGTGTGAGCCACAATGCTTGGCCAAAAGTGTGTCTTTTCACTAACCATTAATTTAAATTTACTATTTTCTTCAATTATTAATGTAGGCAATAAACCGTTAGAATAGTTGCAAAAGTTGTGACTTTGTCACTAATAGAAATCACTGACATTTTCAAATCATAATATAGTTGTTCCAAATATGTTGAAATGTTGCTTATGCTCATTATTAATTTTTTATTTATTTTATTTTTTTGAGATGGAGTGCAGTGGTGTGATTTTGGCTCACTGCAACCTCTGTCTCCTGGGTTCAGACAATTCTCCTGCCTCAGCCTCCCTAGTAGCTGGGATTACAGGTATGCACCACCATGCCCAGCTAATATTTTTTTGTATTTTTGGTAGAGACGGTGTTTCACCATGTTGGCCAAGCTGGTCTCAAACTCCTGTCCTCAAATGATCTGCTCTCCTCAGTCTCCCAAAGTGCTAGGATTACAGGTGTGAGCCACCACACCTGGCCCTCATCATTACTTTAATATTATAAAAATAATTTTTTTTTTTTTTTTTTTGAGACGGAGTCATTCTCTGGCCTCAGCCTCCCGAGTAGCTGGGACTACAGGCGCCCGCCACCTCGCCCGGCTAGTTTTTTGTATTTCTTAATAGAGACGGGGTTTCACCGTGTTAGCCAGGATGGTCTCGATCTCCTGACCTCGTGATCCGCCCGTCTCGGCCTCCCAAAGTGCTGGGATTACAGGCTATAAAAATAATTTTAACTATCTGTAATCCCAGCACTTTGGGAGGCTGAGGCAGGTGGATCACCTGAGGTCAGGAGTTCAAGGCCAGCTTGGACAACATGGTGAAATCCCATCTCTACTAAAAATACAAAATTAGCTGGGCATGGTGGCGTGCACCTGTAATCCCAGATACTAGGGGGGCTGAGGCAGGAGAATCGTTTGAACCCGGGAGGTGGTGATTGCCCTGAGTCAAGATTGTGCCATTGCACTCCAGCCTGGGTGACAGGGCAAGACTCTATCTTTAAAAAAAAAAAAAAAAAATTGAACCGCTACTGGAAAGTGTTAAATGTTTTAATAAATATGAATAATTTATATTTTAATGCTGTGATAAATTATATTTTAATATAATTAGCTTCTTTGTAATCCTATTATTGTATTTTATACATTTTAAAACATTATACTCAGAAGTGGTCCATTCATCAGATTTTCAAAGGGGTCCATGGCACAAAGTCAAAAGCCATTGATCTATATGAAAGATATTGAAGAACAAGGGCAGGAGTAGGAGAGAAGGAAGACAGTGAGCCCAGTGCTATTTCTTATAGGATGTTTTAAATTGCATATTGTCTTATTTATTTATATAAAAGGAATAATTAATAAACAAATATGTTTTCTGTTAGGAAATATTTTCATAACAGGAAAAACTGATTAACAGATTATGGAGTTTCCTTTCTTCATTCTGTTCTTTTCTTCTTATTATTATACTTTAAGCTCTGGGTACATGTGCACAATATGCAGGTTTGATATCTAGGTATACACGTGCCATGTTGGTTTGCTGTACCCATCCACTCATCATTTGTATTAGGTATTTCTCCAAATCCTATCCCTCCCCCAGCCCTCCACCCCTTGACAGGCCCTGGTGTGTGATGTTCCCTGCCCTGTGTCCAAATGTTCTCATTGTTTTATTTCCACCTATGAGTGAGAACATGCGGTGTTTGGTTTTCTGTCCTTGTGACAGTTTGCTGAGAATGACAGTTTCCAACTTCATCCATGTCCCTGCAAAGAACATGAAGTCATCCTTTTTTATGGCTGCAGAGTATTCTATGGTGTATATGTGCCACATTTTCTTAATCCAGTCTATCAATAATGGACATTTGGCTTGGTTCCAAGTCTTTGCTATCGTGAATAGTGCCACAATAAATACATGTGTGCGTGTGTCTTTATAGTAGCATTATTTATAATCCTTTGGGTATATACCCAGTAATGGGATTGCTGGGTCAAATGGTATTTCTAGTTCTAGATCTTTAAGGAATCGCCACACTGTCTTCCACAATGGTTGAACTAATTTACACTCCCACCAACAATGTAAGAGCCTTCCTATTTCTCCCCATCCTCTCCAGCACCTGTTGTTTCCTGACTTTTTAATGATTGCCATTCTAACTGGCATGAGATGGCATCTCATTGAGGTTTTGATTTGCATTTCTCTGATGACCAGTGATGATGAGCATTTTTTCATGTGTCTGTTGGCTGCATAGATGTCTTCTTTTGAGAAGTGTCTGTTCATATCCTTTGTCCACTTTTTGATGGGGTTGTTTGTTTTTTTCTTGTAAATTTGTTTAAGTTCTTTGTAGATTCTTATTAGCCCTTTGTCAGATAGGTAGATTGCAAAAATGTTCTCCCATTCTGTAGGTTGCCTGTTCACTCTGATGGTAGTTTCTTTTGCTGTACAGAAGCTCTTTAGTTTAATAAGATCCCATTTGTCTATTTTGGCTTTTGTTGCCATTGCTTTTGGTGTTTCAGTTATGAAGTCCTTGCCCATGCCTATGTCCTGAATGGTATTGGCTAGGTTTTCTTCTAGGGTTTTTATGGTTTTCGGTCTCACATTTAAGTCTCTAATCCATCTTGAATTAATTTTTGTATAAGGTGTAAGGAAGGGATCCAGTTTCAGCTTTCTATATATGTTTTCTCAGCACCATTTATTAAATAGGGAATCCTTTACCCATTTCTTATTTTTGTCAGGTTTGTCAAAGATCAGATGGTTGTAGATATATGGTGTTATTTCTGAGGCCTCTGTTCTGTTCCATTGGTCTACATATCTGTTTTTGTACCATAACCATGCTGTTTTGGCTACTGTAGCCTTGTAGTATAGTTTGAAGCCAGGTAGCATCATGCCTCCAGCTTTGTTCTTTTGGCTTAGGATTATCTTGGCAATGTGGGATCTTTTTTGGTTCCACATGAACTTTTTCCAGTTCTGTGACGAAAGTCATTGGAAGCTTAATGAGGATGGCATTGAATCTATAAATTACTTTGGGCAGTATGACCATTTTCATGATACTGATTCTTCCTATCCATGAGCATGGAAAGTTCTTCCATTTGTTTGTGTCCTCTTTTATTTCGAGGAGCAGTGGTTTGTAGTTCTCCTTGAAGAGGTCCTTCACATCCCTTGTAAGTTGGATTCCTAGGTATTTTATTCTCTTTGAAGCAATTGTGAATGGGAGTTCACTCATGATTTGGCTCTCTGTTAGTCTCTTATTGGTGTATAAGAATGCTTGTGATTTTTGCACATTGATTTTGTATCCTGAGACTTTGCTGAAGTTGTTTATCAGCTTAAGGAGATTTTGGGCTGAGACGATGGGGTTTTCTAAATATACAATCATGTCATCTGCAAACAGGGACAATTTGACTCCCTCATTTCCTTATTGAATAGCCTTTATTTCTTTCTCTTGCCTGATTGCCCCGGCCAGAACTTCCAACACTATGTTGAATAGGAGCGGTGAGAGAGGGCATCCTTGTCTTGTGCTGGTTTTCAAAGGAATGCTTTCAGTTTTTGCCCCTTCAGTATGATATTGACTGTGGGTTTGTCATAAATAGCTCTTATTATTTTGAGATATGTTCCATCAATATCTAGTTTATTGAGAATTTTAGCACAAAGGGCTGTTGAATTTTGTCAAAGGCAAAATTATCTATTGAGAAAACATGTGGTTTTTGTCTTTGGTTCTGTTTATGTGATGGATTACATTTATTCATTTGCATATGTTGAACCGTCCTTGCATCCCAGGGATGAAGCCAACTTGATTGTGTTGGATAAACTTTTTGATGTGCTGCTAAATTCAGTTTGCCAGTATTTTATTGAAGATTTTCGCATTGATGTTCATCAGAGATATTGGTCTAAAATGCTCTTTTTTTGTTGTGTGTCTGCCAGGCTTTGGTATCAGGATGATGTTGGCCTAATAAAGTGAGTTAGGGAGGATTCCCTCTTTTTCTATTGATTGGAATAGTTTCAGAAGAATGGTACCGGTTCCTCTTTGTACATCTGGTAGAATTCAGCTGTGAATCCATCTGGTCTTGGGCTTTTTTGGGTTGGTAGGCTCTTAATTATTGCTTCAATTTCAGAGCCTGTTATTGGTCTATTCAGGGATTCAACTTCTTCCTGGTTTAGTCTTGGGAGGGTGTATGTGTCCAGGAATTTCTCCATTTCTTCTAGATTTTCTAGTTCATTTGCATAGAGGTGTTTATAGTATTCTCTGATGGTAGTTTGTATTTTTGTGAGATTGGTGGTGATATCCCCTTTATTATTTTTTTATTGCATCTATTTGATACTTCTCTCTTTTCTTTTTTATTAGTCTTGCTAGCTGTCTATCAATTTTGTTGATCTTTTCAAAAACCCAGCTCCTGGATTCATTGATTTTTTGAAGGTTTTTTTGCATCTCTATCTCTTTCAGTTCTGCTCTGATCTTAGTTATTTCTTGCCTCTGCTAGCTTTTGAATTGTTTGCTCTTGCTTCTCTAGTTCTTTTAATTGTGATGTTAGGGTGTCGACTTCAGATCTTTCCTGCTTTCTCTTGTGGGCATTTAGTGCTATCCATTTCCCTCTACACACTGCTTTAAATGCGTCCCAGAGATTCTAGTATGTTGTGTCTTTGTTTCATTGGCTGGAAAGAACATCTTTATTTCTGTCTTCATTTCATCATTTACCTAGTAGTCATTCAGGAGCAGGTTGTTCAGTTTCCATGTAGTTGTGCGGTTTTAAGTGAGTTTCTGAATCCCGAGTTCAAATTTGATTGCACTATCATCTGAGAGACAGTTTGTTGTGATTTCTGGTTTTTTTTTTTTTTATATTTGCTGAGGAGTGCTTTACTTCCAATTATGTGGTCAGTTTTAGAACAAGTGTGATGTGTTGCTGAGAAGAATGTATATTCTGTTTATTTGGGGTGGAGAGTTCTGTAGATGTCTATTAGTTCTGTTTGGTGCAGAGCTGAGTTCAAGTCCTGGATATCCTTGTTAATCTTCTGTCTCGCTGATCTAATATTGACAGTGAGGTGTTACAGTCTCCCATTATTATTGTGTGGGAGTCTAAGTGTCTTTGTAGGTCTCTAAGGACTTGTTTTATGAATCTGGGTGCTCCTGTATTGGGTGCATATATATTTAGGATAGTTAGCTCTTCTTGTTGAATTGATCCCTTTACCATTATGTAATGGCCTTCTTTGTCTCTTTTGATTTTTAAAGTCTGTTTTATCAGAGACTAGGATTGCGACCCCTGCTTTTTTTGCTTTACATTTGCTTGGTAGATCTTCCTCCATACCTTTATTTTGAGCCTATGTGTGTCTTTGCACGTGAGATGGGTGTCGTGAATATAGCACTATGATGGGTCTTGACTCTTTATCCAATTTGCCAGTCTGTGTCTTTTAACTGGAGCATTTAACCCATTTACATTTAAGGTTAGCATTGTTATGTGTGAATTTATCCTGTCATTATGATGTTTGCTGGTTATTTTGCCTGTTAATTGATGCAGTTTCTTCCTAGCATAAATGGTCTTTACAATTTGGCATGTTTTTGCAGTGGCTGGTACTGGTTGTTCCTTTCCATGTTTAGTGCCTCCTTCAGGAGCTCTTATAAGGCAGGCCTGGTGGTGACAAAATCTCTCAGCATTTGTTTTTCTGTAAAGGCTTTTATTTCTCCTTCACCTATGAAGCTTAGTTTGTCTGGATATGAAATTCTGGGTTGAAAATTCTTTTCCTTAAAAATGTTGAATATTGGCTCCCACTCTCTTCTGGCTTGTAGGGTTTCTGCAGAGAGATCTGCTGTTAGTCTGATGGGCTTCCCTTGGTGGGTAACTTGACCTTTCTACCTGGCTGCCCTTAGCATTTTTTTCTTTCATTTCCACCTTGGTGAATCTGACAATTATGTGTCTTAGGGTTGCTCTTCTCGAAGAGCATCTTTGTGGTGTTCTCTGTGTTTCTTGAATTTGAATGTTGGCCTGCCTTGCTAGGTTGGGGAAGTTCTGGATAATATCTTCAAGGATGTTTTCCAACTTGTTTCCATTCTTCCCGTCACTTTCAGGTACACCAATCAAATGTAGATTTGGTCTACTCACATAGTCCCATATTTTTGGAGGCTTTGTTCATTTCTGTTTACTCTTTGTTCTCTAACCTTGTCTTCTCACTTTATTTCATTAATTTGATCTTGAATCAGTGATACCTTTTCTTCCACTCGATCAAATCACCTATTGAAGCTTGCGCATGAGTCACGAAGTTCTTGTGCCATGGTTTTCAGCTCCATCAGGTCATTTAAGGTCTTCTCTACACTGTTTATTCTAGTTAGCCATTTGTCTAACCTTTTTTCAAGGCTTTTAGCTTCCTTGAGATGGGTTCATACATGCTCCTTTAGCTCGGAGAAATTGGTTATTACCGATCTTCTGAAGTCTACTTCTGTCAATTTGTCAAAGTCATTCTCTTTCTAGGTTTGTTCCGTTGCTGGCGAGGAGCTGCGATCCTTTGGAGGAAAAGAGGTGCTCTGGTTTTAGAATTTTCAGCTTTTCTGCTCTGGCTTCTCCCCATCTTTTTGGTTTTATCTACCTTTGGTCTTTGATGTTGGGGACCTACAGATGGGGTTTTGGTGTAGGTGACCTTTTTGTTGATGTTGATGCTATTCTTTTCTGTTTGTTAGTTTTCCATCTATCAGTCAGGCCCCTCAGCTGCAGGTCTGTTGGAATTTGCTGGAGGTCCACTCCAGAACCTGTTTGCCTGGGTATCACCAGTGGAGGCTGCAGAACAACCAATATTGCAGAACAGCAAATATTGCTGCCTGATCCTTCCTCTGGAAGCTTCATCCCAGAGGAGCACCCGCCTATATGAGGTGTCTGTTGGGTGCTACTGGGAGGTGTCTCCCAGTTAGGCTACACAGGGGTCAGGGACCCACTTGAGGAGGCAGTCTGTCCATTCTCAGAGCTCAAACGCCATGCTGGGAGAACCACTGCTCTCTTCAGAGCTGTCAGACAGGGACGTTTAAGTCTGCAGAAGTTGTCTGCTGCATTTTGTTCAGCTATGCCCTGCCCACAGAGGTGGAGTCTAGAGGCAGTAGGCCTTGTTGAGCTGTGGTGGGCTCTGCCCAGTTAGAGTTTCCCTGCCTACTCAATTCTCAGCAATGGTGGACGCCCCTCCCCCATCCAGGCTGCTGCCTTGCAGTTTGATCTCAGACTGATGTGCTAGCAGTGAGCAAGGCTCCATGGGCATGGGACCTGCTGAGCCAGGCATGGGAGAGAATATCTTTGCCAGTTGCTAAGACCTTGGGAAAAGCGCAGTATTTGGGCAGGAGTGTCCTGTTTTTTCAGGTAGTCTGTCAAAGCTTCCCTTGGCTAGGAAAGGGAAATCCCCCGACCCCTTGCACTTCCCAGGTGAGGTGATGCCCTGCCCTGCTTCAGCTTACCCTCTGTGGGCTGCACCCACTGTCCAACCAGTCCCAATGAGATGAAACAGGTACCTCAGGTGGAAATGCAGAAATCACCCATCTTCTGCATTGATCACACTGGGAGCGCAGACTGGAGCTTTTCCTATTCAGCCATCTTGGAGCGCCTCTCCTTTTGTTCTGCTCGTTAACAACTTTTCTATCTTCCTCATCATCATCACCACCACACCACCATCCATCATCACTAACATTTACTGACTATTCTAGACTGCATTACATGCATTATATATACTAATTTCAGAGCAAGAAGTAAAGTAATCATAGAGCGTCATTTAGTTCAACTCCCCATTTTACATATGAAGGAACTAAGATTAAGTAGGGTTAAATCATTTGTCAGCAAGTCTGTGGCAAAACAGGGACCAGGACCCAGCACAAAGAAATAATGTATACTGCATGAGGAACGTATGCTAGATTCACCAGGGAAAAGAGAAGACTTTTCCCCCTTAGACGCTGTCAGGTGACTTTTCAAAAAGTATATATAGCAATGGCAACTCTCACCCCAAATTTATCAGTTAGTCCCTTTCCTCATATTTTCATAAGAACTAAATATTATCAATCTTGTTAAGTTTTGCCAGTCCAATGAATGAAGATAGTGTTGCGTTGTGTTTTATTTTGCATTTTCATGATTATTGGTGAGGTTAAACATATTTTCATATGCTATTTGGGGATTTGCATTGTATTTCCTCTTGTATGAATTATCTATTTGTATATCTGCCTATTTTTTCTATTATCAGTATGTTTCTTATCAATGTACAAGGGCTTTTGCTACCTTAGGGATATTAGCTCTTTGGCTTGCAACTATTCATTTCTAATTTATCATTTGACTTTTGACTTTCTTGATTTTTCTCTTAAATGTTCTCTTCAATTCCTTTTTCTTTCAGATCCTTAAGTGTGTGGCATTCCCAGGCATGATTGAGGGTTCAAGTGGCATCCCTGACATATCTTTTCAAAAGCATTTTTGAAGATAGTGTTTCATCATGACTCAGAACTAAGTTTTTACATTTACTTCATTATGATGCTGAAAAGGCTAATTTCAGCAGTTCTAATGGAAGGGCTTAATGTTTCTCTGAAGAGCATAGAGATATTTGTAATACTCACCCTCAGTTGGTAGTTGGGTCATGAGTTCCTCAAGTTCCTCATCCTTGATTTTAGTTCCCATGTTTTCCAAAAATGTCTCCACTTTTTTGATTTTGACCCTTGGCCCTTAAGAAAGAAGGGCATGGAATAAGAATATGAGTGTTATTGTTTAAGGGTAAAAAATATTAATCATGGTCATGCATCAGAAACCCCAACTAGATGGTAAAATACAACAATACAAAGAAACTATTAACGTGTGTGTGTGTGTGTGTGTGTGTGTGTGTGTGTGTGTATCTCCCTAGATTTAGATATGTCAGTTAAAAGTTGGAAAGAATTGACAAAGATAACTGATGAATTGTTAACAGTATTTACCTTTATGGGGAGGGGATTTGTGGAAGACAGGTGAACTTACATTTCTTTTTTTCTTTTAAAAACAGGGTTTTGCTCTGCAGCCCAGGATGGAACTGCAGCCTTGAACTCCTGGGCTCAAGCAATCCTTCTGCCTCAGCCTCCTAAGTAGGTAGGACTATAGGTATGTGTCACCATGCCCAGCTAATTTTAAAATTTTTTGTAGAGATGAGGTCTCACTATGTTGTACAGTCTGGTGTTAAACTCCTGGCCTCAGTGATCTGCCTGCCTTGGTCTCCCAAAATGCTGACATTACAGGCATGAGCCACTGCGCCAGACTGTATCAGTTTTTTTTTTAAGTGGTTAGAGTTGCATAGTTTTCTTGTATTATTTTAGTATTCTAAAACATCTTTTTCTAATTCACAATTGAAATAATAATTACTTACACAGAGTTAGTATGGAAAGATAGGGTATTTCTCTTAATACTGATCCAGTGGGCTCTGCTTTGGTTTTCTCTGAGAGGTCAATAGAGAGGAGTAGGCAAGTCTAATGACTTATGGTTGAAGTAACAACTAACTTACTTCCTATAGTGATATGATGCTTTAACTTGCTTTAACTTATATCCCAAAAGGCCAACTCATCCAAAGAAGAATGATAAGTTATGTCTTAACAATGAATCAGTAAATTGGCAGGAAGCGAAGTTGGAACATTTAAAAGAAAATACCAAACATAAGCATTTTTTAACTTGCTTTTTCACCATGCTTCCTACTTACCATTGAGGGCCTTCACACCTTTGAGCAATCTATTCTTATATACCTTTCCATTAGCTGTAAGATAAGACACAATTCAGAATACAGGTTAAACGATGGGAAGACTAACAAAATCAGCACAAAGACAACACAACATCCATAATTTCAGGGAAAAAAACCTCTTCCAATTTGCTTGGAAGTTTCTTCTCTGTTACACTTAAGAATGAACCCAACAATAAAGAACACTTTCCCTGTTATAAATCTATCCATTGATTGAATAAGATACAGTATTTCCCTGTTTCTGTCTTGTTCCTTCCTTTTCTTTCTTCCCTGGTTTCCTTCTCATTGGTCATGATGAGATTAGGCAGTGCTCCCAGGGCGACAGGATAATTTAGCCTGGATGGTGGGACAACCCCAGTGAAAGATGTTGCTAGCTTTCAGTATTAAAATATAAGCAACAAAAGCAGGCAACCAGACTCTTTTTTTTTTTTTTAGAGATGGAGTCTTGCTCTGTCACCTAGGCTGGAGTGCAGTGGCACAATCTTGGCTCACTGCAACCTCCACCTCCCAGGTTCAAGCAATTCTCCTGCCTCAGCCTCCCATGTAGCTGGGATTACAGGCATGTGCCACCATGCCTGGCTAATTTTTGTATTTTTAGTAGAGACAGGGTTTCACCATGTTGGCCAGGCTGTTCTCAAACTCCTGACCTCTTGATCTGCCCACCTCAGCCTCCCAAAGTGCTGGGATTACAGGCATGAGCCACCGCATCTGGCCAAGATTTCTTTTAGTGTGATAACTGTGTTTTCTAAATGAGGTTTACTGGGCATATACATGTATAATTTAAGAAGTTTTCACACACAAGCCCCTAAATCCAAGCTTCAAAGGATGTGGTAAATACTCACTGCAAATTGGCAGAGTTTTCAGCAGCTTCTTGTGCTCCTCATCAGTGAGTACGAGTCCCATTTTCCTCAGCTCATTCCCCAGATTACTGACATTAACTTTTTCTCCTTTGGAAAGATGGGAATTGTTACATACAAGAATTTTAGGAAGAGAATAATGATTTCAAATTATGAAAAAAATTACCGGCCAGGCGCAGTGGCTCACGCCTGTAATCCCAGCACTCTGGGAGGCCGAAGTGGGTGGATCACCTGAGGTCAGGAGTTCAAGACCAGCCTGGCCAACATGGTGAAACCCCGTCTCTACTAAAAATACAAAAATTAGCCAGGTGTGGTAGTGGGCACCTGTAATTCCAGCTACTTGGGAAGGTGAGGCAGGAGAACCACTCGAACCTGGGAGGTGGAGGTTGCAGTGAGCCGAGATCACGCCACTGCACTCCAGCCCAGGTAACAAGAGTGAGACTCCATTTCAGAAAACAAACAAACAAACAAACAAACAACAACAAAACAAACAAAACCTCTACATAAGTGTCTACAGGAAAAATCCCAAATCAAAGAGTAACATTACAAAACAAACATTTAACCGTTAAATTTGTAAGGGTGTCAATTTAGCATGTTAGTAATAGTCTGAAGAGAAAACTACTATTTAAATATATTTTTTATGAGACAGGTTTTTGCTCTGTCTCCCAGGCAGGAGTGCAGTGGTAATCAAAGCTCACTGAAGCCTCAAACCCCTGGGCTCAGCTGCCTCAGCCTCCCAAGTAGCTGGGAATACAGGCACGTGCCACCATGCCCAGCTAATTTTTTTTTTTTTTTTTTGTAGAGACATGGTATTGCTTTGTTGCCCAGGCTAGTCTTGAACTCCTGGCCTCAAGTGATCCTCCTGCCTCAGCCTCTCAAAGTGCTGGGGTTACAGCCATGAGCCCACATGCCCAGCCAAAATCTATCTACTGTTTAAAAACATTCAAATTTTTTCTCTATAGAGCATTAAGGTCTTAGTTAAAAATGAATGCCCTTTTCACCATGACTTCTGACTCACCTGTAAAAGCTTTTGCTTCATCCATCACCACATTCACATCAACCATTTCATTTTCTATAAGAAAAGACAAGTCAGACATAGAGACCAAATCTTAGACAACTGACATGAAAATTTAAGGTGTAATATAAAGGACTGGAATTCAGCTATTTCTCCTAATTTTCCCTAGTAACTTTTTAACTCAAAGTGAAGAAGAAACAGAGGATAGAAAAAGATCAAGCTGTAAGTTTAAAGTAAACATCTACTTAATTAATACCACTTTCCATAAAGTATCAAATGACTCAACATTGAGATGAAGCAAGCTTAATAGTAATTCCTTCTATAGGCCTTTCTCTTCCTTGAGACCCATAAGGGGAGTATGTTTTAATAGACATGATTGAATTTGAAACCTAGAAGTCACTTACATACATAAACAGTGAACCTTTAAACCTTGAAGGAATGCTATCTTCTTAATCTACAAATTTTGCTTATGTTCCCACCTCTACCCTTCAAGACTGTAATCTACTTGAGTGCAGAAATTATGCCTTAATTTTATTACACTACTGGGTTTAAATTGTCTACTCTCTAGTTCATTGTTTTGCATATAGTATATGCTAGCTAAACAAATGAAAAAATTCAGTGGTATAGAAATAGTCACACTGTTGGATGAGAAAAAAAAGTTGTCATTAAAAAAACAAAGAATTCTAAAAAATACCTCATCGGTAACAATATTTTCCAGCAGGAAGCATTTTTGAGGACTCCTAGCTAAACATGTGGGGACAATGTTACAATTAAAAAGTAATTTATGGTGACTTTTTCATGATAGGAGGAAGGGCCAGACAAAATTATGGATAATTATCAATGTTGTTAAGCCCAGGGTGTGTGAGGTTTTAAACGACAAATTATGGCTGGGCAGGGTGGCTCATGCCTGTAATCCCAGCTCTTTGGGAGGGCAAGACATGCAGAACAGGAGTTTGAGACCGGCCCGGCCAACATGGCGAAACCTTGCTTCTATTAAAAATACAAAAATTAGGTTGGGTGCGGTGGCTCATGCCTGTAATCCCAGCACTTTGGGAGGCCGAGGCAGATGGATCACTTGAGGTCAGGAGTTGGAGACCAGCCTGGCCAACAAGGTGAAACAATACAATTATTATTATATTGTATTGTAATTATTATAAACAATACAAATAATTATTTGTATTTTTAAATACAAAAAATGAGCTGTGCGTGGTGGTGGGTGCCTGTAATCCCAGCCACTCGGGAGGCCGAGGCAGGAGAATTGCTTGAACCTGGGAGGTGGAGGTTGCAGTCAGCTGTGATCGCACCACTGCACTCCGGCCTAGGCGACAGAGGGAGACTCCATCTCAAAAAACAAACAAACAAACAAAAAACAAAAAAAATGAACCCACAAAAATTAGCTGGGTGTGGTAGTGCATGCCCATAATCCCAGCTACTTGGGAGACTGAGGCATGAGACTCGCTTGAACCTGGGAGGTGGAGGTTGCAGTGAGCTGAGACTGTGCCACTGCACTCCAGCCTGGGTGACAGAGCAAGACTCAGTCTCAACAAAACAAAACAAAAAACTACAAATTAGGCCAAAACTGTTTTCTATGGTAGGGCCAGCTACAGGTGAAGGTAGCATGGAAGATGTTTGCTGATAGCAGCGGCCTACTTTAGTTACACCTGCCGATCGCTAGTTGAGAACAGAAACCCTGAATTAGGGGAGAAAAACTATTTATTTTGGGTTGGCATATGCTGGCTCTACTGAAAGATGTGCTGTCTGGCTCTCAGATGAAAGCTTGTTTTTCAAGGGGAAGAGCCATCTAATAAGGAAATCTTAGCCAGGGGCTCATTCCTTAGCAATTTCTTCCTAATGAATTATTCTAGCTTTGTCTCCGACAGTTTTGTCTAGTTAAAACGGTCTTATTGAGTTATTAAGAAAACTTTGTCTTATTATAAAAAGGTTTACTTGGGAAGGAAGTAAGGGAGGGAGGGAGGGAAGGAAAAAGGAGGGAGGCAGGAGAATGTATGAAGCAAGTATGGCAAAATAGTAACATTTGTTAACTCTGGTCAGTGGGCACACAATATTTGTTGTATTGTTCTCTGTTTTTAGGTGTGTTTGA
Source organism: Theropithecus gelada (assembly GCF_003255815.1). Lineage (NCBI taxonomy): Eukaryota > Metazoa > Chordata > Mammalia > Primates > Cercopithecidae > Theropithecus > Theropithecus gelada. The sequence goes on along the minus strand of NC_037684.1, from coordinate 36,088,560 downwards.
AATATTTCATAAGCTTTTCAAAGAGGTTAAAAATAGGTTTACTTTCAGAAGCCTTCCTACAGAAGCCCTACGTTTCTCCTAGGTACAGTGGTATCTGAAACACTTACCATCAACTGGCAGATGGTTCAGTAGGTCCTCATATTCCTCTTTCCCAACTTCGATTTCCATATTATTTAGAAGAGTTTCCAGATTACTGACACTGACTTTTTTTCCTTAGGAATTAAGAGGATGGAAAAGAAATACAAGTAATTTGAAGTAGAAGATGCCAACTTTATTATTATTATTATTATTATTATTATTTTTGAGATAGAGTTTCATTGTTGTTGCCCAGGCTGGAATGGCGTGATCTCGGCTCACTGCAACCTCTGCCTCCCAGGTTCAAGTGATTCTCCTGCCTCAGCCTCCCAGGTAGCTGGAATTACAGGTTTGTGCCACCATGCTCAGCTAATTTCTGTATTTTTAGTAGAGATGGGGTTTTACCATGTTGGCCAGGCTGGTCTCAAACTCCTGACCTCAAGTGATCTGCCCACCTCAGCCTCCCAAAGTGTTGGGATTACAGGCGTGAGCCACCGTGCCCGGCCCAGAAGATGTTAGCTTTAAATATGCATTTATGTTAAGTGGAGAGTGAAATAATATATTGGCCACTCAGTGTCAGAGTTGAAAAGAGAAAATGCTCCCTCAACATTGAGCTATAATTTTCAATTGAAGTAATCATGGATGAAAAAGAATTAGACAGATTTGATAAATTGTGATAAAGATAACAAACCTAAATGAAAGCAGAATTTCTTTTTCTTTTCTTTTCTCTCTCTCTTTTTTTTTTTTTGAGATGGAGTTTCGCTCTTGTTGCCCAGGTTGGAGTGCAATGGTGCAATCTCGGCTCACCACAACCTCTGCCTCCCGGGTTCAAACGATTCTCCTGCCTCAGCCTCCCGAGTAGCTGGGATTACAGGCATGAGCCACCACGGCCACCTAATTTTTGTGTTTTTAGTAGAGATGGGGTTTCTCCAGGTTGGTCAGGCTGGCCTCGCATTCCCTACCTCAGGTATCTGCCCACCTTGGCCTCCCAAAGTGCTGGGATTATAGGCGTGAGCCACAGCGCCTGGCCCAGAGTTTCTTTCTCTCTCTCTTTTTTTAAGATAGGATTTTTTTCTGTCGCACATGCTGGCGTGCAGTGGCATGATCCTGGCTCCCTGCAGCCTCGACCTCCCAGCCTTAAGTGTTCCTCCCACCTCAGCCTCCCAAGTAGCTGGGGCCACAAGTGCATGCCAGCAGGCCAGCTAATTTCCTTATTTTTTGAAGAGATGGGGTCTTCCTAAGTTGCTCAGGCTGCTCTTGAACTCCAGGGTTCAAGTGATCCTCCTGCCTTGGCCTCTTACAGTGCTCAGATTACAGGTGTGAGCCATCATACATGCTGAAAGCAGAATTTCAAACTTGCTACAGTGACATATTACTAACAGTGACTTGCTCAAATACAATTATACCAAAGGAAGAATGGTAGGTTATGAGGCATAAATTCAGAATCAGTAAACAGTGGAATAGCAAGATTTCAATCAGTGAGAAATTCAAAAAAGCAAATGTAAAGCCCAGTACATTTTAGCTGCTGTTTTCATATTCTTACCTTTGAGAGGCTTCACACTATCCAGTAATTTTTTCTTGTACACCTTTCCATCTATAAGATATGGTAAAATTCAAGTCAAAAAGAGGATAAGAAACTATTTTTATAAGACATGATTCACCTAGAAATTTATTCTATTTCACCCTCAAATAATAACAAAAGATAAGAACTGCTCTCATTGTGGTCATTCTGTCCCCTAGTTGAAACACATGCCAGTAGTTGATGTGCCCTACACACACACACACACACACACACACACACATACACATGCTGCTTCTGCTTTTTTTTTTTTTTTTTTTTTTTGAGACAGAGTCTTGCTCTGTCACCCAGGCTGGAGTATGATGGTGCTATCTTGGCTCACGGTAACCTCCATCTCCCGATTCAAGTGATTCTCCTGTCTCAGCCTCCTGAGCAGCTGGGATTACAGGTGTGCACCACCATGCCTGGCTAATTTTTGTATTTTTAGTAGAGACAGGGTTTCACCATGTTGGCCAGGTTGGTCTCGAACTTCTGGCCTCAAGTGATCCACCCGCCTTGGCCTCCCAAAGTGTTGGGATTACAGGCGTGAGCCACTGCGGCCAGCTGGTGGTGCTGCTGCTTTTTTCTTTCTTTCTTTCTTTCTTCCTTCTTGTTCTTCTTTCTTGCACTTTGCCTTTCTCTCCTTTCCCTGACTATGCTCTAGGCCCATGAAGTGTTCCTATCTTTATCCCTAATGGAGGATCCTAAAGGGATGATATGAAAAATAGTTATCAACTTGAACAGTAATAGAAACAATATTTAATAGAAAATTAAAAACTGTTGTTTTCTGAACAAACTCTTTCCATAAACAGAGGTGAAATTCAATTAGAATAGAGAACAGAGGGCTTATGCACCACCCCACCTCAGGCTCCATCCTATGGCAGGAGAATATGTAGTATTGAAAAACCCCTCAATGCCCGGCATGTGTCTGTAGTAGTCTCCAATACAGTCCATCTGCATTCTCCTTCCTGCTCTCTCAGAACCAAACTCCTAAGAAGGCTGCAATTCTCATAACTGACCCTTTGAGAGAACAATCTGAAGGAAATGCTAGACAAAATGAGTAACCACAGCTTTAAGAATATATGGGGTGGGCCAGGCATGGTGGCTCACGCCTGTAATCCCAGCACTTTGGGAGGCCAAGGCGGGCGGGTCACTTGAGGTTGGGAGTTCAAGACCAGCCTGGCCAACATGGTGAAACCCCATCTTTACTAAAAATACAAAAATTAGCCATGCATGGTGGCGGGTGCCTGTAATCCATTACTTGGGAGGCTGAGGCAGGAGAATCGCTTGAACCCGGGAGATGGAGGTTGCAGTGAGCCGAGATTGTGCCACTACACTCCAGCCTGGGCTGGAGATTTAATTATTCCAAGTTATATATCCAGCCTGGGCGACAGTGAGATTCCGTCAGGAAAAAAAAAAAAAAAAAAAAAAAAAAAAAAAAAAAAAAAAAAAAAAAAGAATATGGGGATGAATTCAAATGGGTACTGAGCATTTGCTGCCCAGGGTGCTACTTCTGCCTCAAGGGCACTATCCCCCTTGGCAATGCTTAGCCTTACTCTTGCCTGGGGAAAATTGGGGAAAAGAGCGATGGAAGGAAAGGATATCTACACAGGGTCTCTAGGACTGGGCAGGAGGCACAGTTCTGAAGCACAGGCTGACCTCTGGGGTCTTTATGGGTAGTTCTGCGCAAGTGCCCTGGAGATGGAACTTTTGAGGGGCTGTTTGTGCTGCTGACCAGCTTGGATACTGACAGTACAAGCACACAGTCCTAGAGGCCCCTGCTCTCAGGTGTTTTTCTGTTTTAATTGATGGATTGTGGGGAGGTAGGAGGGCTAACAGGGGAGGGACTGAGAATGTTGGATGCATCAGGGGGCTACAGAAAAATTTAGCTGTGTAGCTATTAAAATATTTAGCAGAGGTCTACTGGCTGAATGCAAAAGAGAGAACTTTCTCATTTCCAAATTAAAACACAAGTGACAAGAATAGGGTTTCTTTCTTTCTTTTTTTTTTTTTGAGACGGCATCTCACTGTATTGCCCAGTATCTTGGCTCATTGCAACCTCTGCCTCCCAAGTTCAAGTGATTCTCATGCCTCAGCCTCCTGAGTAGGGGACTACAGGCAACTGTCACCATGCCCAGTTTATTTTTTTGTATTTTTAGTAGAGACAGGGTTTCACCATGTTGGCCAGGCTGGTCTCAAATTTCTGACCTCAGCTGATCTGCTCACCTCGGCCTTCCAAAGTGTTGGGATTGTGGGTGTAAGCCAACACGCCTGGCCAAGAACTGGGTTTCTTATGCCAGAATTTCATTCCTTAGGGGGTGTAATGGTTAATACTGAGTGTCAACTTGATTGGATCGAAGGATGCAAAGTATTAATCCTGGGTGTGTCTGTGAGGGTATTGACAAAGCAGATTAACATTTGAGTCAGTGGGCTGGGAAAGGCAGACCCACCCTTAATCTGGGTGGGCACAAGCGAATCAGCTGCCAGTGTGGCTAGAATATAAAACAGGCAGAAAAATGTGAAAAGACAAGACTGGCCTAGCCTCCCAGCCTACATCTTTCTCCCATGCTGGATGCTTCCTGCCCTTGTACATTGGACTTCAAGTTCTTCAGTTTGGGGACTTGGACTGGCTCTCCTTGCTCCTCAGCTTGCAGACGGCCTATTGTGGGTCCTTGTGATTGTGTGAGTTAATACTCCTTAATAAATTCCTCTCTGTCTCTCTCTCTGTCTCTCTCTCTCCCCCACTAGTTCTGTCCCTCTAGAGAACCCTGACTAACACAGTGGGTTTCTCACAGTTCTTGTCCAGGAGCCTACGATACCACAGCTCCATGCCATGATGGTATGCTAAATACTCACCACAGACTGGCAGAGTTTTTAACAGCATCGAGTGTTCTTTTTCTGTTAGCTCGATCCCCATGTTTCTCAGCACATTTTTAAGGTTATCAGCTTCAACCTTTTCTCCTTTGAATAGATGGGAATTGTTTCAAAAGACAATATTAAGAGATTTAATTATTCCAAGTTATAAAAAATATAATCCAGTATAGCACTATTTCTAACTGCACAATGAGGTATAAATACATGAGTTGACTTCACTTACATAGAGTTATTTTGAGGTTCAGTACCTGAAAGCATTCTTTAATCCAAATAAACAGATGACACTTCTGTTCTGGGTACGAGCTGGGATAGCATGGAGTAACAGGGGGGTGGCATAACTGCTCAGTGACTTATGATGTGCTATGGCTTGAATGTTTGTGTCCCTTCCAAAATTCATGTTGAAACTTAACCCCCAATGCAACAGTATTAACAGGTAGGGCCTTTAGGGGTGGTTAGGTTATAGGGGTTCCTCGCTTGTGAATTGGACTAAGGCCCATATAACAGAGGTCTCATACAACAATCAGCCCCCTTTTCTTTTGCCTGTCTGCCCTTCCCCATGTGAGGGCACAATGTTTAAGGCACCATCTTGAAGCATAGAGCAACCCTCACCAGACATCAAATGTGCCTTGATCTTGGACTTTTCAGCCCCTAGAACTTTGAGAAAGAAATTTCTATTGTTTTTGAATCACCCAGTTTGTGATATTTTGTTATAGCAGCATGAATGGACTAAGACAGATGGTATATAGAATCTATGTAATTCTACCTGCAAGTAATACTTCTGTTTCTGCTTCATGGCCTGAATTATGGGACTAATTGTTCATAGTGATCACATTTCCTTCTGTGAAAACTTCACACTGAGATTCACTGTGTTCACCAATATTTTGGTTCTTTAAACACTAGTGAAATGAACACATTATTGGCCTACACATTAGACAAGTTAATACCTCTTTTCGAGAGTACCCACACTTTTCCTAAATTTTTAATATTCCAAAATGTTGTCAACAAGTCAAAATTATCAATAAACGGTGAAAGAGCAGAATGAATTTATCAGTGATTTCTGGAGGGGGTAAAATAATGCTTTAAAAGGTAGTTATCTACAAAGCATTAATATCTCAATTTTATTATGTCTTATATAAATTCCCACTCACCTGTAAATGCTTTTGCTGCATCCATCAAGACATCCAGGTCAACCTTTTCATTTTCTGTAAGAAAACTCAGAATTTAGATTCAGAGTTGAAGCTACTGAGACTTTAAAAATTATATAAAATTCTTAAATTGAAATTTAGTGAACAAAATTACAGTAATTTTTAATGCATTATTCTAGAATTTTTATTATTTTTTCAATCCAAAGGAGCACATACTAGAAGAAAAAAGATTCAAGCTTTAAGTATATATTCATTCAACTTAATTGAATGCTTGCTTTTATTTTACAAACTGTTAGCTGTTAAAAATATTCAGAGCATTATGGTGAGTGAAGTTTTGTTTGTTTGAAGTTAGCGCCGTCCTACAGGTCAGTCCTCCCCCTTTCAGATCTAGTTCTCTTGCATTAAGTGCAAGGCTGAGATGTGTTAGAGCAAGTGTTCTCAATGTGTGGGTCATGGACCTCTATATTCACCCAATACCCTTGGCCATTTTCACTGTGTTGACATTTGTACTGATGGTGCAAAAGCAATGGTGGACAAAACTGCTGCATATTTGCATGAATGAAGGCAGTGACAACTAACTGTACTAGCAGTCACTGCATCCTTCACTGTACATACTTGTAGTAAGATGTCCTTGGCAAAGCAGCAAAAGTTATTAATTTTTATTAGATATTAACCCTTCAGTGCATGAAACACTTTGGCTGCAATCTGAACTATGATGATTTCTTGAGGAAAAGAACTTGTATGATTGTTTGAGTTGCAAGAAAACTAGTTGCTTTTTCATGGGATACCATTTTCACTGGAGAAAAATGACTAATGGATAAAATATAGTTTTTCAGAGTTGGATATCTGCCAGACACCTTCTTGAAAATGAACAAAGTAATTCCATCATTTTAAGAAAAAAACCTAACAACAGATGTTTTAATGGTTGAGTTCAAGCTTTTGAAGAGCAATTTGAATTTTGGAAACCTTATTATCTGTACTATGACTTGATAGTTTCCCAATACTTAAATATTATTTTAATAAGAATGATGGTGATATTAATAAATGTAGTTTTTAAAACAAATCAGCATAACAACCAGCTAACAACACAATGACAGTATCAAATCCACACATATCAGTAATAATCTTGAATGTAAATGGGGTAAATGACCCACTTAAAAGGCACAGAGTGGCAAGATGAATAAAATAAAGCAAGATCCAATGGTATGCTGTATTCAAGAGACCCATCTCACATGTAATGACACCCATAGGCTCAAAATAAAGGGATGGAGAAAAATCTACCAAGCAAATGGAAATCAGGAAAGAGCAGGGGTTGCAATCCTAATTTCAGACAAAATAGACTTTAAATCAACAAAGATTAAAAAAGACAAAGAAGGACATTACATAATGGTAAAGGGTTCAATTCAACAAGAAGACATAACTATTCTAAATATATATGTACCCAACACAGGACTGTTCAGATTCATAAAGCAAATTCTTAGAGACCTACGAAGAGACTTAGATTCCCATACAATAACAGTGGGAGACTTCAACACTCCACTGACAGTATTTGATCACTGAGGCAGAAAATTACCAAAGATATTCAGGACCTGAACTCAACATTGGACCAAATTGATCTTACAGACCTCTACAGAACTCTCTACCCCAAAACAACAGAATATACATTCTTCTCATTGCCACATGGCACATACTCTAAAATTGACCACATAATTGGACATAAAACAATTTTCAGGAAATAAAAAAGAACCAAAATACCAAACACACTTTCAGACCACAGTGCAATAAAAAGGAGGTCAGAAATAAGAAAATCATTCAAACCATGCAATTGCACGGAAATTAAACAATGCTCCTGAATGACTTTTGCGTAAATAATGAAATTGAGGCAGAAATTAATAAGTTCTTTGAAACTAATGAGAACAAAGATACAACATACCAGAATCTCTAGAATACAGCTAAGGCAGTGTTAAGAGGGAAATTCATAGCACTAAACACCCACATCAAAAAGTTAGGATGATCTTAAATTAACAACCTAACATCACAACTGAAAGAATTAGAGAAGCAAGACTAGTAAATCAACCCCAAACCTAGCAGAAGACAAGAAATAACCAAAATCAGAACTGTACTGAAGGAAATTGAGACTCTGAAAACTATTCAAAAGATCAACGAAGCCAGGAGTTGGTTTTTTGAAAAAATTAACAAGGCCACTAGCTAGACTAATAAAGAAGAGAAAGAGGATCCAAATAAACACAATAAGAAATGACAAAGGGGGTGTTACCACTGACCCCACAGAAATAAAAATAAGCATCGGAAACTACAAACATGTCTGTGCAAACAAACTAGAAAACCTATTAAGAAATGGATAAATTCCTGGACACATATACCTCCCAAAACTGAACCAGGAAGAAACTGATTCCCTGAACAGACAAATATTGAGCTCTGAAACTGAATCAGTAAATAGCCTACCAACCAATAAAAGCCCAGGACCAGACAAATTCACAGCTGAATTCTACCAGATGTACAAAGAAGAGCTGGTATAATTCCTACTGAAACTATTCCAAAAAATTAAGGCTGCATCTAGTCATCCATCTTGGAGGAGGAATTGATTCTGACTTTTTTATTATTTTAGGTTAATGGTCCTCAGTCCCCATTAGCCCATCTCCTACTTCTGAGTGTCCTGGCATCCTGCCTATGGCATCTTCCAATTCTTGAAGGTCACAGAAGACAGGGGCTGTGGCAGTCACCTGGGCCTCCCTGAGTGGAGGGCATGGAGCAGTGAAGAGTGGAGCTAAGCACAGTTTGTGGGTGCAAGGAGACAAAGGCCCTGCCAGATCCCTGAAACCATGTTGTTATTTTAAAATGAATTATTATATAAGTATTATTAAATGTGTTTTTGTTTCTAATATAATATTAATACGTACCCATATGAACAGCATGAAGTCTTAAAAATTTATTGATTGATTGATTGAGTTTTAACAATAGTGTCTCTCTATGTTGCCCAGGCTGGTCTGAAACTCCCAGGCTCAATAAATCCTCCCACCTTGGCCTCCCAAAGTGGGAGGATTACAGACATGACTCACTGTGCCCAGCCACATAAAGAATTTTTGAGACCAAAAAGTTTGAGAACTCCTAGGTTCTCAAATAACCTAGTGCAATAACAGACAATACTCAGTTTGCTTGTTGTTTCCTCATCCAACTTCAGTGCATATTTATCATTTAGCCTAGAAGATCCTGATACCCTATGTTTCCTAGTTCTCTTGTATTTTCCCAAGACTATAAGCTCCTCTGAGGGCAGACACCATATCCCTGCTGCCCTTGTACCCCTAACGATTCTTAGTTTCTAGTAAATACATTACCCAGATATAGTATAAACATTTGCCAAGTAAATACAGCAGTATCATCACAATGCTGACACATTACTGGCATTCAATAAATATTTGTGGAATGAATCAATAAAAGAAAAAAAATGTATTCAAAAATCAGGACCTTGATCCTTGAATAATGAAGTCCTGCCTTAGTAAAAGATAACCTTTCTAGTCTATGGTGTTCCATGCTGTTATAAACTTGAAGCCAGCCTTTCATGCCAATCAAGATTCTTGGTGGTCTGCATCCTTACTAATGTTAGCTATCAAGCTCAGTTGAAGAAAGAATAGACTCCTTCCCTCCTTCTCTTCAGACTCTTTTCAACTGAGCCCCAATACTATCACAGTTATGCTGTTTTTTTTTTTTTTTTTTTTTTTTTTGATTGGTCTAAGCTGAGAAACTGTGAGTTCCTAAAGTGTGAGAGGGGGAAAAGTCTGCCTCTGAACACACGTCCCCTCTGGAGAACCTGAAAATCCAGATCACAGAGAAAGATTTAACCTTACCTAGAGCTGAAATGGATTTAGGGAGCCAAACAAAATATAAAAATAGAAGAAGCTGCAGGAAGAGCCCTGTAGGCACTTCTGGTCCCCAGTTTGAGCCCAAGGAAGCCATTCCTGGCCTTATTTCATAGGCGTTCTTGGGGAAGGCAGCCAGTGGAACTGGGGAGGGGCCACAGGGTGAAGGAAGCTCCTAGTTGAACTTTGTAGTAATTTCAACTAAGCATGAATTTTCCTGAGCAGAATCCAGAGGGGAGCAAATGGGAAGTACAGACAGGAGTGCAGAAACCACATCTGATGGTGTGGGCAGGTGGGGAAGGGCGAGGTCTGAGACCCCTGCTGGCTTTCTCAGTGGGGAGGCTTATAACCTGGGGCAAGATCTCAGCCCTGTTGCCACTGAGATCTAAAAGTGTGGAAAACATATTTGAGGGAATAATTGAGGAAAACTTCCCTGAACTTGCTAGAGATCCAGACATTCAAATACAAGAAGCTCAAAGAACACCTGGGAAATTTATTGCAAAAAGGTCATCACCTAGGCACACAGTTATCAGGTTATCCAAAGTTAGGATGAAGGAAAGAATCTTAAGAGCCAAGAGGCAAAAGCACCAGGTGATCTATAAAGGAAAACCTATCAGATTAACAGCAGATTTCTCGGCAGAAACCTACGAGCTAGAAGGAATTGGGGGCCTATCTTTAGCCTCCTTAAAGTAAACAACTATCAGCTAAGAATTTTGTATCCAGTGAAACTAAGCTCCATAAATAACGTAAAGATGCAGTCTTTTTCAGACAAACAAATGCTTTGAGAATTCACCACTACCAAGCCAGCACTACAAGAACTGTTAAAAGGAGCTCTAAATCTTGAAACAAATCCTTAAAATACACCAAAATATACATCAAAATAGACCCTCCTTAAAGCATAAATCTCACAGGACCTATAAAACAATGACACAATAAAAACAAACACACAAACAAACAAAACCACACATGGTATTCAGGCAACAAACAGCATGATGAACTATAGTATTTCACATCTCAATACTAATGTTGAATGTAAATGACATTCAACATTAAATGCTCCACTTAAAAGATACAGAATGGCAGAATGGATAAGAATTCATCAACTAAGTATTTGCTGCCTTCAGGAGACTCACTTAACACATAAGGACTCACATAAACTTATGGTAAGGGGTGGAAAAAGATATTCCATGCAAATGGACACCAAAACAGAGCAGGAGTAGCTATGCTTGTATCAGACTAAACAAACTTTAAAGCAACAGCAGTTAAAAAAGACAAAGAAGGGCATTATATAGTGATAAAAGGACTTGTCCAGGAAAATATTACAATCCTAAATATATATGCACCTAACACTGGAGTTCCCAAATTTATAAAACAATTACTAATAGACCTAAGAAATGAGACAGACAGCAACACAGTAATAATGGGGGACTTCAATACTCCACTGACAGCACTAGACAGGTCATCAAGACAGAAAGTCAACAAAGAAACAATGGGTTTAAACTATATCCTAGAACAAATGGACTTAACAGATATTTACAGAACTTTCTACCCAACAACTGCAGAATATATATTCTATTCATCAGCATATGGAACATTCTCCAAGTTGAACATATGATAGGCCATAAAACAAGTCTCAACAAATTTAAGAAAATTGAAATAATAGCCAAGTACTCTCTCACACCACAGTGGAATAAAATTGGAAATAAACTCTCAAAGGGGTTTGATGCAAATACACGGAAATTAAATAACTTGTTCCTGAATGATTATTGGGCTAACAATGAAATCAAGATGGAAATTAAAAAATTCTTTGAATTAAATGATAATAGTGATGGGATACAGAAAAGGCAGTGCTAACAGGAAAGTTCATAGCCTTAAATGCCTACATCAAAAAGTCTGAAGGAGCACAAATAGACAATCTAAGGACACACTTCAAGGAACTAGAGAAACAAGAACAAACCAAACCCAAACCCAGCAGAAGAAAAGAAATAACCAAGATCAGAGCAGAACTAAATGAAATCGAAACAAAAAAATACAAAATAATTATGAAACAAAAAGTTGATTCTTTGAAAAGATAAATAAAATCGATAGACATTAGCAAGATTAACCAAGAAAAGAAGAGAGAAGATCCAAATAAGCTCAATTAGAAGCACAATAGGAGATATTACAACTGATACTATAGAAATACAAAAGATCATTCAAGGCTATTATGAACACCTTTATATGAATAAACTAGAAAACCTAGAGGATATGGATAAATTTCTGGAAATACACAACCCTCTTAGATTAAGCCAGAAAGAAACAGAAACTCTAAACAGACCAATAACAAGCAGCAAGATTGAAATGATAATAAAAAATTGCCAACAAAATCAGAGTCCAGGACCAGATGGATTCACAGTTGAATTCTATCAGAAATTCAAAGAAGAATTAGTACGAATCCTATTGACACAATTCCAAAATATAGAGAAAGGGGGACTCCTCCCTAAATCATTCTATGAAGCCAGTATCACCCTAATACAAAAACCAGGAAAAGACATAACCAAAAAAGAAAACTACAGACCAGTATCCTTGATGCAAAAATATTTAATAAAATACTATACTAGCTAACCGAATCCAACAACATATCAAAAAGATAATCCACCATGATCAAGTGAATTTCATACCAGGGATGCAGTGATGGTTTAAAATATGCAAGTCAGTAAATGTGGTACACCACATAAACAGAATTAAAAACAAAAATCACATCCTCATCTCAATAGATGCAGAAAAAGCATTTGACAAAATCCAGCATCCCTTTATGGTTAAAACTCTTAGCAAAATTGGCATACAAGGGACATACCTCAATGCAATAAAAGCCATCTATGACAGACCCACAGCCAACATAATACTAAATGGGGAAAAGTTGAAAGCATTCCCTCTGATAACTGAAACAAGATAAGGATGCCCACTTGCACCACTTCTCTTCAGCATAGTACTGGAAGTCCTAGCCAGAGCAATCAGACAAGAGAAAGAAATAAAGGGCATCCAAATCGATAAGGAGGAAGTTAAACTGTTGCTGTTTGCTGAAGACATGATTGTCCACCTAGAAAACCCTGAAGACTCCTCCAGAAAGCTCCTAGAACTGATAAAATAATTCAGCAGTTTCTGGATACAAAATTAATGCACATAAATCAGTAACTCTCCTACACACCAACAGCAACCAAGGTGAGAATCAAATCAAGAACTCACCCTCTTTTACAATAGCTGAAAAAAAAAAAAAAAAAAAAACCGCTTAGGAATACACCTAACCAAGGAGGTGAAAGAACTCTACAAGGAAAACTACAAAACACTGCTGAAAGAAATCATAGACAACACAAACAAATGGAAACACATCCCATGCTCATGGATGGGTATATTCAATATTGTGAAAATGACCACATTGCCAAACGCAATCTACAAATTCAACACAATTCCCATCAAAATACCACTATCATTCTTCACAGAACTAGAAAAAACAATTCTAAAATTCATATGGAACCAAAAATGAGTCCACATAGCCAAAGCAAGACTAAGCAAAAATAACAAATCTGGAGGAATCACATTACCTGATTTCAAACTATACTATAAGGCCATAGTCACCAAAACAGCATGGTACTAGTATAAAAATAGGCATGGAACAGGATAGAGAACCCAGAAAAATGCCAAATACTTACAGCCAACAGATCTTCAATAAAGCAAACAAAAACATCAAGAGGTCAGGCATGGTGGCTCACGCCTGTAATCCCAGCACTTTGGGAGGCCAAGGCAGGCAGCTCACTTGAGGCCAGGACCCTGGCCAACACAGTGAAACCCCATATCTACAAACAGAACAAAACGAACGAAAAAAAAAAAAAACACAAAGTGGGGAAAGGACACCCTATTCAACAAATGGTGCTGTGAAAATTGGCAAGCTACACGTGGGAGAATGAAACTGGACCCTTATCTCTCACCTTATTCAAAAATCAACTCAAGATGGATCAAAGACTTAAATCTAAGACTCGAATCCATAAAAATTCTAGAAGATGATATCGGAAAAACTCTTCCAGACATTGGCTTAGGGAAAGATGTTATGGCCAAGAACCCAAAAACAAATGCAATGAAAAGAAAGATAAATAGATGTGACTTAATTAAAAAGCTTCTGCACAGCAAGAGAAATAATGAACAGAATAAACAGACAGCTCACAGAGTGGGAGAAAAATCTTTGCAAACTATGCATCCAACAAAGGACAAACATCCAGAATCTACAAGGAACTCAAATCAGCAAGAAAAAACAATCCCATCAACAAGTGTGTAAAGGACATGTATAGACAATTTTCAAAAGAAGATACACAAACAGCCAACAAATGTATGAAAAATGCTGAACATCACTAATGATCAGGGAAATGCAAATCAAAACCCCAAGGTGATACCACCTTACTCCTGTAAGAATGGCCATATTTACATATATGTATATACTACTTTAAGTTCTAGGGTACATGTGGACAACGTGCAGGTTTGTTACATATGTATACATGTGCCATGTTGGTGTGTTGTACCCATTAACTCATCATTTACATTAGGTATATCTCCTAATGCTATCCCTCCCCCATACCCCCACTGCACAACAGGCCCCGGTGTATGATGTTCCCCACCCTGTGTCCAAGTGTTCTCATTGTTCAATTCCCACCTATGAGTGAGAATATGCGGTGTTTGGTTTTTTGTCCTTGTGATAGTTTGCTGAGAATGATGGTTTCCAGCTTCATCCATGTCCCTACAAAGGACAAGAACTCATCCTTTTTTAAGGCAGCATAGTATTCCATGGTTTATATGTGCCACATTTTCTTAATCCAGTCTATCATGGATGGACATTTGGGTTGGTTCCAAGTCTTGGCTATTGTGAATAGTGCCACAATAAACATACTTGTGCATGTGTCTTTATAGCAGCATGATTTATAATCCTTTGGGTATATACCCAGTAATGGGATGGCTGGGTCAAATGGTATTTCTAGTTCTAGATCCTTGAGGAATCGCCACACTGTATTCCACAATGGTTGAACTAGTTTACAGTCCTACCAACAGTGTAAAAGTGTTCCTATTTCTCCACATCCTCTCCAGCACCTGTTGTTTCCTGACTTTTTAATGACTGCCATTCTAACTGGCATGAGATGGTATCTCATTGTAGTGTTGATTTGCATTTCTCTGATGGCCAGTGATGATGAGCATTTTTTCATGTATCTGTTGGCTGCATAAATGTCTTCTTTTCAGAAGTGTCTGTTCATATCCTTTGCCCACTTTTTGATGTTTTTTTTTTTTTCTTGTAAATTTGTTTGAGTTCTTTGTAGGTTCTGGATATTAGCCCTTTGTCAGATGGGTAGATTGCAAAAATGTTCTCCCATTCTGTAGGTTGCCTGTTCACTCTGATGGTAGTTTCTTTTGCTGTGCAGAAGCTCTTTAGTTTAATTAGATCCCATTTCTCAATTTTGGCTTTTGTTGCCATTGCTTTTGGTGTTTTAGTCATGAAGTCCTTGCCCATGCCTATGTCCTGAATGGTACTGCCTAGGTTTTCTTCTAGGGTTTTTATGGTTTTAGGTCTAACATTTAAGTCTTTAATCTATCTTGAATTAATTTTTGTATAAGGTGTAAAGAAGGGATCCAGTTTCAGCTTTCTACATATGGCTAGCCAGTTTTTTTCCCAGCATCATTTATTAAATAGGGAATCCTTTCCCCATTTCTTGTTTTAGTCAGGTTTGTCAAAGATCAGATGGTTGTAGATGTGTGGTATTATTTCTGAAGGCTCTATTCTGTTCCATTAGTCTGTATCTCTGTTTTGGTACCAGTACCAGAATGGCCATAATTAAAAAATCAAAAAATAATAGATGTTGGTGTGGATGTGAAAAGGGAACACTTTTATACTGTTGGTGGGAATGTAAACTAGTATAACCATTATGGAAAACAGTATGGAGATTCCTTAAAGAACTAAAAGTAGATCTACCATTTGATCTAGCAATCCCACTTCTGGGTATCTACCCAGAGGAAAAGAAGTTATTATATGAAAAAGACATATGAACATGCATGTTTATAGCAGCACAATTTGCAATTGCAAAAATATGGAACCACATTAAATGCTGATCAACCAATGAATGGATAAAGACAATGTGGTATATATATACCATGGAATACTACTCTGCCATAAAAAGGATGCAATAATGGCATTTGCAGCAACTTGGATGGAGTTGGAGACCATTATTCTAAGTGAAATAACTCAGGAATGGAAAAATGAACATTGTATGTTCTCATTTATAAGTGGGAACTAAGCTATAAGGATGCAAAGGCATAAGAATGATATAATGGACTCTGGGGACTCGAGGGGAAGGTTAGAAGTGGAGTGAGGGATAAGGCTACACATTGGGTGCAGTGTACATTGCTCGGGTAATGGGTGCACTAAAATCTCAGAAATTGCCACTAAATAACTTATCCATGTAACCAAATACCACCCATTCCCCCAAAACTATTGAAATAATAAAAAAGTATATATAAAAATAATTCAAAAAAGGAGATTGGTCTATATCTATAAAAGATGGATGTATCTTTTCATCATCTCTTCTTATCCTTTTTATTTTCTCTTACCCTCCCCTCATCTCTTTGTTATCTCTTTCTTCCTTATCCTACTCTTTTATTCCATTCTTTATCTCTCAAATATTCCTTTATTCTATCTTTCCATTCTTTTAGTATTCTTGTCCTCATAGAGACACTCTGAGACACTATTTTAACCCTGGTGATGATTCTCATGGTTTGAGATGTACCTTGTTTAAAGATGAATAACACTAATAATTAGGGAATGCATTTTCAATTGTCTGATACTGAGTGTCCTATAAATACCTCAATTCAACTATATTTCAAAGATTTTTCTTCATTCTGCTTCCCCTGCTATCCTTCTCCCTGTTTTTAAAAATTGTTTTTTGGCAGTCATATAAGTGATAAACTTCCGGTTCACACTTTGGTAGCTCCCTCCCTTTCACCCACCACATCAAATCAGTCTTCCGCACATATGTGTGGTTCCCAGGTAAGGCCCTTATCACCTGTACCTTAACAGTCTCTTAAATTATTTATCTCTGTCCCCAGTTTTTCTCTCTCCAATATGTCTTACTCTGCTTTCACAGTAGACTAGTCATTATCTACAGGATAAAGGTGTCTTAAATGCTCACCAGTCACTGGCAGGTGACTCTTCAGGTCCTTGATTTCTTTTTCTTCGAGTCTGAACCCAGTGTTTTGTAAAACACTCGTTAGGTCATTGACATTAACCCGCCCTCCTTCACAGAAACAAGAAAAAGTAGATAAGGATGTCATAAAATGAAAAATACATACTCTCAACCCCTACTCAGAAATGAAAGCAGAAAAGCTATTTACAGCAAGTCATGTGGGAGTCAGGAACAGACTATGCTTCCAAAATTAAACTTCTGGGAGAAGTTTACATTGAGGAGGAGAAGTAAAGAGTTTGGCATTTCTGATGAATTAGAGAGAGATAACAACCAAATCATGTTATTCTGTCAAAAAGTAAGATTTGAAACTTGCTACAGTAATAATAAATTATCTCCCAAGTGTAATTGTACATAAAGGAGGACTCCAGTCAATGGGGGAAAATTAATGAAAACTATTGGTGTAGTTTTAATCAAATCATTCTGAAATATGGGGATTTAAAAAGATTCAATATATATTTCAGATAAATTGAATAATTAAATGTAAAAAGTGAAATAATAGAAAAACAAAGAAAACTAAGTGTATGTGATTCTTCACATACTGGTTAGCTTGTAAAGGACTTAAAAGTCAATCACAGAAGAAATGACTGATAAAATCAAACACATAAACATGAAAAGTGGCCATATATCAAAATACAACATAATGGATAAAAAGTGGATTTGTAGTTGCCTAGGTCTGCAAGAGTTGGGGGGTATAAGTAGTGACTACTAATGGGTATTCAGTTTCTTTCTGCAGTGCTGAGATATTCTAAAGCTGATGGTGGTGATACTGCACAACTCTGTTAGTATACTAAAACCCACTGAATCATATATTTTAAGTAGGTTAATTGTATGGTATACGAACTATATCTCAATAAAGCTGTTGTAAAAATACAATAAAATAAAATGCAGATAACGAATTGGGAAAATATTTACAATAGATATGACAATGTGCTAATGTTTAATCTATAAAGAGGTCATTTATATTAATAGAAACAATGTTTGGACTCTAATAGATTAAAAGATATAATGATATAAAACTTTTTTTTCTGAAAAATTTTTTCCTTTTTTATGTATGTTTTTAAAAATTTTTTTAATTTTTTAATTTTTTTTTTTTTGAGACAAAGTCTCGCTTTGTCACCCAAGCTGGAGTGCAGTGGCATGATCTTGGCTCACTGCAACCTCTGTCTCCTGGGTTCAAGCTATTCTCCTTCCTCAGTCTCCTGAATAGCTGGGACTACAAGTGTGTGCCACCATGCCCAGCTAATTTTTGTATTTTTAGTAAAGACAGGGTTTCACCTTGTTGGCCAGGCTGGTCTCGAACTCCTGACCTCGTGATCCACCCGCCATGGCCTCCCAAAGTGCTGGGATTACAGGTGTGAGCCACCACGCCCAGCTTAAATCTTTTTCTTGCCCTGTCTTATGGTCCTGATGAAAATTTTCTGAGTGATTTTACATATATATTTTGTTCTCTAAGTAGATTATAAACTCTTTGAAAGTAAGAACTATCGGCCGGGCATGGTGGCTCACACCTGAAATCCCAGCACTTTGGGAGGCTGAGGTGGACAGATCACCTGAGGTTGGGAGTTTAAGACCAGCCTGACCAACATGGAGAAACCCCATCTCTACTGAAAACACAAAATCAGCTGGGTGTGGTGGCACATGCCTGTAATCCCAGCTACTTGGGAGGCTGAGGCAGGAGAATCGCTTGAACATGGGAGGTGGAGGTTGCAGTGAGCTGAGATTGTGCCATTGTATTCCAGCCTGGGCAACAAGAGTGAAACTCCATCTCAAAAATAAATAAATAAATAAATAAATAAATAAATAAATAAATAAATAAAGAACTATCTTCTGCTTTGTGTAGCCCCTCCCCCACCACACTCCCAACACTATGCCAGTCTGTTTGATGAATGAAAAAATTCTCAAATTAAGCTTTCTTTTCCATTAAAGAGAAAACAACCACTATCCTTGTGAGAATTCCATGATTTAAATATAAAACAATTGATACGGTTTGGCTGTATCCCCACTCACATCTCATCTTGAATTCCCACGTGTTGTGGGAGGGACCTGGTGGGAGGTTAACTGAATCACGGGGGCAGGTCTTTCTCATGCTCTTGTGATACTGAATAAGACTCACAAGATCTGATGGTTTTATAATGGGGAGTTTCCCTGCACAAGCTCTCTCTCTTTGCCTGCCACCATCCATGTAAGGTGTGACTTGCTCCTCCTTGCCTTCCACCATGATTGTGAGGCCTCCCCAGCCACAGGGAACTGTAAATCCATTACACCTCTTTATTTTCTAAATTGCCCAGTCTCAGATATGTCTTTATCAGCACCATGAAAATGGACTAATACAAAAATACAAAGCTGATTTAAAAATTGTTTTTATTTTAATATGTTTTTTGAGACAGGGTCTGGCTTTGCCATCCAGGCTCACTGCAGCCTCAAACTCCTGGGCTCAAGTGATCTTCCTGCCTCAGCCTCCTGAGTAGCTGGGACCACAGCTACATATCACCAATATAAAAACATTTTCAACTTTATTGATAACAAAAAAATCAGAACAATAATTAGATTCCTTTTTTCATCAAATTAATTCAAGTTTTTCATCCATCAAATGAACAAGAATAAAAAATATAAAAATAATGTACTGTGGTTAGGGCATGATGGTAATACTATGTATGGAGGTGCAAATTCCTGCTGGAAGAATATATCCAAAGAAAATGACTTTAAAGCTGGATCAAGATTTATGTATGAAGATCAGAGACATATAAGAGAAAAACACTAAGTAAATGTTCAACAAGAGAACAATGATTAAGTAAATTATAATACAACTAGATGATATAATTATTAAAATGATGTTTACAAAGAAATTTTAAATAACATGGTGAAATTATTACACTAAAATTTTAGGATTAAATGCAGGACATATAACATTTCTAGTAAGAGTTTAATAATACACATATATGCACAGGAAAAAGATCAGAGATATCTATAACAGAAAAGGTAACATTACTTGAAATTGTGGGTAATTACATTTTTTTCTGTATGCTACTATATATATTCCAGATTATTCTCAAATACCCAGCATCCAGTAGACACTTGAGTATTTGTTGAATAAAATGCATAATTTTCTGCTTATTTATGTAATCAGAAAAAACCAATTAGAACAATCTTAAATATTATTGTCCTTATCCTTTTCCTCACTTACCTCTGAAGGATTTCACACCATCCAATAATTCTTTCTTAAACACCTTTTTGTCAGCTGTAGGATACAACATGATTAATAATGCTTTCAGAGATTCATAAAAAGTAAAATATATACTTACAGGAAGGGAAAATTTAGAAATTTGTTACAATTCAATCTCAATGAAATGAAAGATATTTGCAAAATTCAGTGTAGTGAACCTATCCACTGGATAGAATACAAACTATTGTTAATAGTGCCCTACAGTGCTGTACTATACATAGCCTTTCTTTTCTTGCTTTCCCCTCTCTAATTTACCTTCATCTTTTCTTTCTTCACCTTTTCTACCCCTTCTGCTCTTACTTTTTTTTCAGTTTATACCTTAAGTCTTATCTTTTTCCTAGGGCAAAAGAAATTGTCTTATGATAGGACTTCTGACTGAAGAGGTTCATGTTTCCTAAACCAATATAATAATAATAGGATTTTTAGAAATGCTAGGACTGGGCCTTTTAAAAAACATTTTTAATTGACACAACTGTTTCAAATATTAGAATTTCTAACACAAAACCTTAAAACCAACCTCTTTGAAGTTTTCAAGAGGGTAAGGACTTGCAGAATCAGACACGGTCCCTGCGCTCTCAGGTTTTAGATAGTGCCACATAGACAATGATCTTCAGTAAGTGTTGAATGAATATATTTTTAGACATCAGTGAAGCAGAATACATGTAAATGCTTACCAGAAACTGGCAGAGTTTTCAGAAGCTTTTTGTGCTCCTTATTTGTGATCTCTATTCCCATGTTTTCCAGAACATTTTTCACATCCCCAGCATGAATCTTCTCTCCTTTAGAGGAAGGAAAATAGTCATAGGTGAGAATATAAGAATTATGTCATATTTTATATTATGACATTATAATTATGTATCAGTCCATTTTCATGCTGCTGATAGACATACCTAAGACTGGGAAGAAAAAGAGGTTTAATTGGACTTACAGTTCCACATGGCTGGGGAGGCCTCAGAATCATGGTCGGAGGTGAAAGGCACTTTTTACATGGCGGCGGCAAGAGAAAATGAGGAAGCAGCAAAAGCAGAAACCCCTGATAAACCCATCAGATCTTATGAGACTTATTCACTATCATGAGAATAGCATGGGAAAGACTGACCCCCATGATTCAATTAACTCCCCGTGGTTCCCTCCCACAACATGTGGGAATTCTGAGAGACACAATTCAAGTTGAGATTTGGGTGGGGACACAGCCAAACTATATCAAATTATATACAACATTATATGTAATTATAATCAACATATAATAGAAGTAATTATGATTAACATATAACATTATAACTACATATAACATTATATATCATATATATGTACCTGTGTTTGTATATATATAATTATATATAATATGTGTGTGTGTGTATATATCTAATCCTCAGCTGCTGGGGGAAGAGTAAAGCACAGTAAAAGCTTGTTTAGCTATTTATTTATTTATTTACTATTTTGAGACAAGGTCTCACTCTGCCATCCTGGCTGGAGTGCAGTGGCACGATCACGGGTCACTGTAGCCTTGACCTCCTAGGCTTAAGCAATCCTCCCGCCCCAGGCCCTCGGAGTAGCTGGGACTACAGGCATGCAACAGCATGCGGGGCTAATTTTTTGTACTTTTTGTAGAGATAGGGTCTCCCTGTGTTACCCAGGCTAGTCTTGAACTCCTGGCCTCAAGCGATCCATCTGGCTTGGCCTCCCAAGGTGCTAGGGTTACAGGTGTGAACCACTGTACCAGGCCTTGTTTAGCTATTTAGAGTCAAGGAGGGGAGTCAGAAATTTTTCTTTTAGCCTAAGTAAAATAAAATCTCTTACAATGATAAAACAATATCATATCATAAGTAAAATAGAAATTGTATAATTTTTCAATAATTTGGGAGCTGTTTCATGGTTAATATAAATAATTTGACTACTACAAGAACACCACTACTTTTAATTTTCTTTTTCTTCTTTCTTCTTCTTTTTAGTCCTCCCTATCCCCTTCCCTCTTGTTCTTTTGCCTTCATTATGGGGTAAGTTAAAAATGACAATAAAATCTGACTCCTTGTAATATATTTCACCTTGAGTGAATTTACATTTATATAATTACGTTGTAAACTTGGGAAGTCAGGGATCATATCTTTCTCTCAAAATCTAGCATAATGCCTGGCACATAGCCAATGATCAACTAAATGTAGAATGAGTTAATTAATTGTTTGAATGTCAGCAAAGCAAAATACATTACTGTTGAAACTTCAGAGAGTTCATTCACTTGATCATTACTGAGTGTTTACTATGTGAATAAAACAAAATTTTTGAAGGGGTAAAACTGACATTGAAACTGCTCAATATATAAAACATAATTAGGCCAGGTGTGGTGGCTCATGCCTGTAATCCTAGCACTCTGGGAAGCTGAGGTGGGCAGATCACTTGAGGTCAGGAGTTCGAGACCAGCCTGGCCAACATGGTAAAACCCTGGCTCTATAAAAATACAAAAATTAGCTGGGTGTGGTGGCATGTGTCTGTAATTCCAGCTACTCAGGAGGCTGAGGCAGGACAGTCACTTAAACACTGGAGGCAGAGGTTGCAGTGAGCAGAGATTGGGCCACTGCACTCCAGCCTGTGTGATGGAGGGAGACTCTGTCTCAAAAAAAAATCATAATTAACAAGCAGGACTATGACTTTTTTGGCAAATATTATTGCAACATTTACTAAAATTGATCATGTTTTAAGACAAAAATTTAAATCTCAACAAATTACCCAAAGGCAAAAAGTATATTAGTCATATTCTAATTATAATTTAAAGTCAGCTGGGTGTGGTGGCTCACACCTGTAATCCCAGCATTTTGGGAGGCTGAGGCGGCTGGATCACGAGGTCAACAGATTGAGACCATCCTGGCCAACATGGTGAAACTCTGTCTGTATTAAAAATACAAAAATTAGCTGGGCGTGGTGGCGTGCTCCTATAGTCCCAGCTACTTGGGAGGCTGAGGCAGAAGAATTGCTTGAACCTGGGAGATGGAGGTTGCAGTGAGCCGAAATCGTTCTGCAGTCCAGCCTGGTGACAGAGTGAGACTCCGTCTCAATAATAATAATAATAATAATAATAATAATAATAATAAAATAAAAGTAAAAATAAAAGAAGAAAAAATGTAAAATCAATCACAGAAACAGTTTTAATAAATCCTCTCTACTTGGAAATTGTAAATAAAATACTTTAAATAACTGCTGAGTTAAATAAGTTGAAACTGAGATCATAACCTACTTAGAAATTATGAACACAACTTCTGTTTCCAGCAGAACAATAGAGTAGGACATCCTACTTGCTACAAATATCTAAAATGGATTTAAAAATGACAAAATAATTGTAGATGGATGGCTGAGTTTGTCAGAAAGAAAAAAAATTTTTGGTTTCAGGAAGTAGAGAGGGTTTTAAGAGTCAGGTTGATATGTACTCAATTTTTTTTCTTTTTTTTTAAATTAACCTTTCCTATGGTGCTGAGATATATACTCAATTTGATTAGATAACCCTAGTGGGTTATCTGACCAGATTTGGCAACAGCTTTGTTTTAAGGCCCAAGCATTCTTGGGCACATGATAGGGACACAGATTTGAAATACTGCATATTTAAAGCCCATTAAAGAGGCTGGGCACAGTGGCTCACATCTGTAATCTCCAGCATGTTGGGAGGCTGAGGCAGGTGGATCACTTGAAGCCAGGAGTTCAAGACCAGCCTGGCCAACACTGTGAAACCCTGTCTGTACTAAAAATACAAAGAAAATTATTTTGGTGTGGTGGCACATGCCTGTAATCCCAGCTACTTGGGTGGCTAAGGCACAAGAATCGCTTGAATTCAGGAGGTGGAGGCTGCAGTGAGCTGAGATCATGCCACTGCACTCCAGCCTGGGTGACACAATGAGACTCTGACTCAAATAAATAAAACAATTAAACCCATTAAAGAGAAAGAAAGGGCATAGATAGAAGCATAAGAATAAGAAATTGAGGAAAAGAACAGGCTAGTGTGCAAAAGATATAAAACAATATCTAGAAATAAATTGTTATTGGCATTTTCAATAAACAGTGTGAGATGGAGTTGTAGAGAGAATTAGTGAACTGGAAGAGAGATTTGAGAAATTCTAAAAATTAGGAGAACAATATAAAAAGTGGAAAATATGGAAAAAAGATAGGAAAGACAGAATAAGGAGGTCCATCATATACATAATGGGAGTTTCTAAAAGTAAAAGAAAAAGAGAGGTAATATTTGAAACATAAAGGCTGAAAATTTTCAAGAATTGATGAAAGGCCTGAACTTTTAGTTTCAGGAATCACAAGTCTTGAGCAGAAAATGAAAATGAAAATAAGTGTATACTTGGAGACATTATAATGAAAACTTCAAAGATAGAGATAATCTTAAAAGTTACAAGAGAAAAAGTAGCTATTAATAAATAATTAAGGCTGGGCGTGGTGGCTCACACCTGTAATCCCAGTATTTTGGGAGGCCAAGGTGGATGGATCACTTGAGGTCAGAAGTTTGAGACCAGCCTGGCCATCATGGTGAAACCCCACCTCTACTAAAAATACAAAAATTAGCCAGGCATGTGGCTTGTGCGTGGAGTTCCAGCTACTCAGGAGGCTGAGGCAGGAGAATTGCTTGAACCTAGGAGGCGGAGGTTGTAGTCAACTGAGATTGCACCACTGTACTCCAGACAGCAAGACTCTGTCCTCCTCCAAAACAAACAAACAAACAAACAAACACACCCAATTAAGACAGCTTATTTTAACAGCAAAAAGAGTCCAGAAAACAATCAATATATGAATACATTATATATAGTGTGTGGATATGTATGTGTCTATATGTGTATATATGTGTGCGTGCACACGTGCACATGGTATATATTTTCTTTTCCTTCTTTCCATTTTTAATTTAAATATTAGTTTTGGGCCGGGAGCGGTGGCTCAAGCCTGTAATCCCAGCACTTTGGGAGGCCGAGACAGGTGGATCACGAGGTCAGGAGATCGAGACCATCCTGGCTAACACAGTGAAACCCTGTCTCTACTAAAAAATACAAAAAACTAGCCGGGCATGCTGGCGGCGCCTGTAGTCCCAGCTACTTGGGAGGCTGAGGCAGAAGAATGGTGTGAACCCGGGAGGCGGAGCTTGCAGTGAGCTGAGATCCGGCCACTGTACTCCAGGCTGGGCGACAGAGCGAGACTCCGTCTCAAAAAAAAAAAATATTAGTTTTGTCATAGGTTAACTTTACAAGTTAGACTTTAGGTAACAGAATATTCAGATAGCGCTGTAACTAAATTTTGTAAGTAATTAACACAGCTCAGTATGACTATCTCCCTGAGATGGACTGTTGGAACTTTATTTCTCTTCATTCTGTGGAAAGGGTGAGAAAGAATATCTTCATTTATACGAAGAATAGTTGTATCTTATTAGGTGGAAACAGACTTTTTTTTTTTTATAAATAGGAGTTCAAATATATGTAGAAAGATTGTAGCACCGAGATGGCGCCACTGCACTCCAGCCTGGGCGACAGAGTGAGACTCCATCTCAACAACAACAACAACAACAAAAAGCATCATTAGTTTCTAGAGTTCTAAGATAGAATGACAATCTACAAGTCTAGATTCAGTCAAACTATGATTCAAAGATGAGTGTAAAATAAACATACTTTTAGACAAAGACTGGCTTTTGTTGATATCACTAAGAAGGATGAACCCACAAAGGACTAGGAAGGTAAAAGCATCAGTGAGTAAGGAAAGCTTTAAGTGTATTTACATCTTGCAGAAGATTGGCTTTAAGTTACTCTGTTCTTGCTTTTAATATACTCACTTGACAAAACCCCATTGCTGGTTAAATGCAAGTCTCTACTACTCTGTGCCTGCAGCCATGTAGCTAACTAGAACTAAGGCAAACTATGCTGACTGTCCTCACTTTACATTGATGATCGTGAACCTCAAGTGGGTCTTTAATGCCCTGGAGCAATCATACTATACTTTGCTGGTTCCTTAATTTTCCTACTCTTCTTTACGACTACTTCACACCTTCCTTCCTCTTTTCAAACCACTATTTCCTCTTCTTTCACTTGATTACTACTTCATCTGTTTAATCAAAAAAAGAAGCCTTCTCTTACCACCATTTTCACCACTTTACTTATCCCCTTATTCCACTTTGCTCTCTTTTGCAGTGAAACGCCTTAGATATTCACACAGTTTCTAAATCCTATCTTCCCATTCTTTCAGACTCATTCCACTTAGGCTTCTTTCCATCTCACAACCTGAAGTTTCTCTTTTGGATATCACAAGTGACCTCCGTGTGGCTATATGCAATTGTCAATTCTCGGTTCTCATGTTACTTGACCTATCAGCAGCATTTGACTATTGATTTGCCTTCTTGTCTGGTAACTGTAGCAGATGCTATAGATGCCCTGCTCATATCCCCTCATATCAATGCATGCTTGTTCACTTTCACTTTCAGTTACTAGTATCTCTTTGTCTGAGGGATTTCTTCAGCTGCCAGAGTCCACACTGCCTATGCTTAGATGGGTAGAAATGCCAGCAGAGTAATACTGCTTTCCCCTCCCTTAAGCATTTTTTTTTTTTTTTTTTTTTTTTTTCGGAGACAGAGTCTTGCTCTGTCACCTAGGCTGGAGTGTAGTGGTGCGATCTCGGCTCACTGCAAGCTCCACCTCCCAGGTTCACACCATTCTCCTGCCTCAGCCTCCCGAGTAGCTGGGACTACAGGCACCTACCACAACGTCCGACTAATATTTTTGTATTTTTTTTTAGTAGAGACGGGGTTTCACTGTGTTAGCCAGGATAGTCTCAATTTCCTGACCTCGTGATCTGCCTGCCTCGGCCTCCCAAAGTGCTGGGATTATAGGCGTGAGCCACCGCACCCGGCCCCTTAAGCAGTTTTTAACCAATGACTGATATGAGTTGGTGTGAAAATAACCTAGCTCTATTACCCCTCTCTTGAGGCCATGTCATTTACCAGATATTCCCCAGTGCGATTAAGCTCCAGTTACCTGCAATGGTAACTTGTTTGATAAACACTTTATTGGCTGCTTTTATCTATGTCTCACTTCTCTGCTCCCCTGAGCTCACTTCCCAAGCAAACTACCTGTATATGTAATCCTCATTTCAGGGTTTGTTTTCTGGGGGTACCCAACTTAATTTAACCTTCCTCATCTGATTTTCAGGGCACCTTAT
The DNA here is from genome assembly GCF_003255815.1 of Theropithecus gelada. NCBI lineage: Eukaryota > Metazoa > Chordata > Mammalia > Primates > Cercopithecidae > Theropithecus > Theropithecus gelada. Next base: position 36,061,375 of record NC_037684.1, on the reverse strand, counting down.
TATCTTGGTTTTCCACCTACATCACTGGCTACTCCTCATCTTCTTTGCTTTAGCACCTCTTAATATTGAAGTACTCCAGGATTCATTCTTTAGTCCTCTTCTCTTCTTCACTTATACTCACTCCTTGAGTGAATTCATTCAATCTCATGGCTTTAAATACCATCGATATGCCTATGACTTTCAATTTTATATTTTTACCCAAGATATATTTCTCGAATTTGAATCTGTTTAGTAAGCTTGTACTTGATATCTGCATTTGGAGGTCTATTAGTTATCTCAAAATGTCCCAAATTGGATTCCTAATTTTCTTGCACCCAAACTTGTACTACTGGTAACTTTTTTCATCTCAGTTAATGGCGAGACTATCCTTTTAGTTAGTTGTTCAAGACAAAAATTTTAGAACCATTCTTGACTTCTTCTTTTATCTAGTACTTTGTATCTAATCCTCCAGAAAATTCTTTTGACTCTTTAAAAAATGTGTCCAGAATCCAGCCATTGCCTTCTACTCTGGTTATGTCACCAGCATCCCTAACATTGATTACTCTAAAGGCCCTCAAAATGGTTTCCCTGCTTCCTCCCCTCCCCCCCCCCCCCCCTCCCTCCCCCCGTCTCCTCCCCTCCCTCTCCCCCCCTCCTCCCCTCCCCTCCCCTTCCCTCCCCCTCCCCTCCCCCTCCGCTCCCCCATTCCCTCCCCTCCCCTCCCCCCATTCCCTCCCCTCCCCATCCCCCTCCTCGCCTCCCATCTCCACTCCCCCTCCCCTCTCCTCCTCTCCCCTCTTTCCTACCCTCCCTTCCCCTCCCTCTCCCCTACCCTCTCTCCTCCCCTCCCCTCCCCCTTCCCTGACATAGGTCAGATCATATTACACCTCGGTTTTAAACCCTACAATAGCTTTCTGTTTATCTCAGAAAATAAGCCCAAGTCCTTGCAGGGTTTTCAAAAATAAGTAATGCACTCATTACTTTTCTCTTCTCATCCCCTATTACTTTTTTTTGAGATGGGGTCTTTATCACCCAGGCTGGAGTGCAGTGGCCTGATCTCAGCTCACTGCAACCTCTGCCTCCTGGGTTCAAGTGGTTTTCCTGCCTCAGGCTCCTGAGTAGCTGGGACTACAGGCATGCACCACTATGCCTGGCTAATTTGTGCACTTTTAGTAGAGATGGGGTTTCACTATGTTGGCCAGGCTGGTCTTGAACTCCTGACTTCAGGTGATCTGCCCGCCTTGGCCTCCCAAAGTGCTGGGATTACAGGTGTGAGCCACCGTGTCCAATCTCCCTATTACTTTTTTACTTAGTTACTCAGCTTCAGCTACACTGACCTTCTTGTTGTTCTTTGAATATACCAGGCATGCTCCTGCCTTTGTCCTTGTCCCCTTTGTCTGAAACACTTTTTGTCTAGAAATCCCCACATGTCAAAACCCTCACCTCTTTCAAGTGTTTGCTCAAATGTCACCTTCTCAAGGCCTGATTATCTGTTTAAAAACACACCTGCCTCTTTCCCCAACACACCCTGTTCTCCCAATCTCCTTTATCTACTTTTCACTTATTTCCAGAGCATATATCACTTTCTAACATATTATATAATGTTCTTATGTTTAATGTTTATTGTTTATTGCTTATTTCCCCCGCTAGAATCTAAGCTCCAGGAGGCAGCGACCTTCGTACTACTTACTGATGTAGCCTATATGCCTAGAACAATGTCTGGCATGTGGTAAATACTCTATAAATAATTGTTAAATAAATGAGTGGAAGAAACATTATTGGGTTAAAAAAATAGTTCCATATAAAACTTTAAGATCACACAATGCAGTATTTACTGTAACATCTCACTCACCTGTAACATTTTTAACTTCATCCATCATCGTATTCAAATCAGTCTTCCCATTATCTTTAAGATAAAAAGGCGTCAAAAAGATTTATGGAAAAATGATATAAGGGCCTTAAATTCTGAAATAGAAACTCAAAAGTCAATTATTCCAAAACATTTCCCTAGAAGTTCATTTTTCCAAGTCCAATGCTCATGAATTGAATTAATATAGCTACTACTATTTATCCTATAAACAATAAAAATCTACATTTCACAATGCAGGAGTAAAGCTTAAAGCATTCTTCTTTCCTTCAAGACAATCTATTATCTAGTAAGTTAATCTATTCAGGGGTTGGAAATTTGAGAATTAAAAAATTTTGTTTAAAAATGGCATTTCCATTTTTTGTCAACGCTGACTTTACCTTTAGGCTTATGATGACTTTGGCACTAAGCTATCCACTAAAAGATTAGAGTGTTGGTATCCATGTCTGGTTGCTCTTAGGTTGTCATGTTGATATATCCAGTTAAAGTCCATTTGTGATGACAAAACTTTTATTTTGCCATGACCGTTTTCAATTAAAATATATTTTCACAGACCATGTACTTAGTTTCTTTGATCAGTATTTCTCAAATTGAAGTCTGAAGTCACTGGAAGTCAGTGGATAAATTTTAAGCAGTTTGTAAGATTGCAAGTTTGAGAGACACTGGATTGGGAGGTTAAGCTAGTAGTTAAGAGATGTTATTACTCTCATAGGCAAGATTCAGTTTGGAACCTTACAGCTGCTGAAGGACACACTCATTTTCTACTTATGACTTGGTCAAGGGTGTCAATTCATCACTGGTCAAATATGTTTACACTGTTGTATTATTTGTAATATTCCTAAGACTATAAGTTTATCTGAGGACAAGATACCAAGAATCACTTTGTGTTCTTAGTATCACCTAGGCATTAGTGTAATGGTTTGCACAAGATTGATGCTCTATAAACATTTACTAAATTATAGTTCTAGCAAAATGCAAACATATTATAAATAATGAATTAGCTTTAAAATTATTATATTCCAGATTCTTAGATACAGAATTTATATTTGTTTGTTCTTTTAAAATACTTTTAAAATTATGATAATCTTTTTTTTTTCCGCACTGTTGCCTGGGCTGGAGTGCAATGGCATGATCTCGGCTCACTGCAACCTCTGCCTTCCAAGTTCAAGCGATTCTCCTGCTTCAGCCTCCTGAGTTGCTGGGATTACAGGTGCCCGCCACCATGCCCAGCTAATTTTTTGCATTTTTAGTAGAGACAGGGTTTCACTATGTTGGCCAGGTTGGTCTCGAACCCCTGACCTCGTGATCCACCCACCTCAGCCTCCCAAAGTGCTGGGATTACAGGTGTGAGCTACCACACCCAGCAATTATGACATTCTTTTACCGGTATTTTTTTTTTCTTTTTTTGAGACAGGGACTCATTCTGTCACCTAGGCTGGACAATCCACCTGCCTCACTCTCCCAAGTAGCTAGGACTATAGGCACATACCACCATCCCTGGATATATATTTTAGATAGAGTCTCGCTCTGTTGCCCAGGCTGGATTGCAGTGGCATGATCTTGGCTCACTGCAACCTCCACCTCCTGGGTTCAAGCAATTCTCCTGCCTCAGGCTCCTGCGTAGCTGGGATTATGGGTATGTACCACCATGCACAGTTAATTTTTGTAATTTTAGTAGAGTCGGGGTTTCACTGTGTTGCCCAGGTTGGTCTTGAACTCCTGGCCTCATGAGATCCACCTGCCTTGGCCTCCCAAAGTGCTGGGATTACAGGTGTGAGCCACTGCACCTGGCTGTTCCCGGATAATTAAAAGAAATAATTTTTAGAGATGAGGTTTTGCTATGTTGCCCAGGCTGGTTTTGAACTTCTAGTCTCAAGAGAGCTTCTTGCCTCAGTCTCCCAAAGTGCTGGGATTACAGAGGTGAGCCACTGCGTCTAGACTGGTATTATTTTATAGTTTTATAATACCTTATTATTAGTAGTAATATGGTTACCATTATAACTTTTAAATAGGACAAGGAAGAACTTTTTTTGGATAAAAGTTTGCCTGTAAATAACATGCCACCACACTCTTCCCTTTCTATGTCTCCAATTAGCTCCACTGAGGCCCATTAGGTTCTGAAACAATATTCTATCCTATCTCAGATGGTTAAACAGATGTACAAGCTATTCTACATTTATATTATATTATAGGAATTATATTAAGGGCCTCACACTTTAAATCACTGTGCTGGTGATGTTCCAAGATACTAGGACAACAGGGCAACCACAAGTATCTACATTTATTGCATTGGTAGATTGAAAGAGCTATAGAAGGGATTTAAAAACAAAAGAAAAAGTCATGTTTTGAAAACTGCTTACTTATTAAGGCAAAGGTACCAGGGACCTAGAACAGTGCCTGATGCATCATAGTCTTTAAAGTTGATAGAATGGAAGAATGAAAGGTACTACTGATTTAGAAAAGCACATACAGTATTCACTGACTTGGATTAATCATATATTTTTATGATTTCCTTTCTGGAGCAGTAGTCCCCCAAAATTTCCTGATGAATTTTTCTCAGTTCCACTAGCATAAGACCATCTAAAATATGCCAAGTTTAATTAATTTCATTTGTAACATTACTATATACCTTTTAAAATTCGTTAATTCTATTAGCTCATGGAAGTATAGCATTGTGGTTAAGAGACAGTTTCTGGAGCCAGATTGCCTAGGTTCTCTTCCTGGTTCCATCATTTACTAGCTCTCTGCCTTTGGGCAAGTGACTTGACTTTTTCGTAACTTAGTTTCCTTATATGTAGAATTGGGATAAAAACAGAACCTACCTTTTAGGGTTGTTTGCAAGATTAAATAAGTTGATAAATGAAAGTGCTTAGAAGAGTGCCTTGCATGTGTCAGGACTACACAGTGTTGGTCATTGCTATTTAACACTGGATTACCATTAGGGACTAAAAGATTAATGTCCTGTGTATTCTTGTTAAATCTTGGCATTTCCTGTGGTGTTACATAGTGAGTTGACACTTGCCATTTATGTTGGCAGTATTCTTGGTGATTCTTCCCAAGCAGTAGCCATTGGGTTCAGTTTGGTAGTTACGGGGAAGGTCTTACTCTTTCATTTCTTTTCATATGTATCCTATCTTCAATCATTCTAGCCCCTTCAATTATTCCAGCCCCACTACTAGTTTCATGTTCAAAGGTTTACTAAGGGTAGCACACTGATATTCAAAACTCTCACCATCAACTGGTAGGTGGTCCTTCAGTGCCTGGATTTCTTTCTCCTTGAGATCAATTCCCATGCTTTTCATGAAAATTTCCATCTTATCTGAAGACACTTTTGTTCCTTGAGAAATAAGGGGATGAACACAAGAAAATTTGTAATGATATAAAGAGCGGGTAATTCTAGCTCACACCTAGGCATCAATTCTATATGTAGAAAGAAGGGCAAAGAACAATGAAACTATTCAAGTAAACATGGTTTTTAGTATCTAAGTCAGGAATTTCTAAACCCTGAGCTGTGGGATTCTGTTATTGCTTTTAGCAGAACTAAGACTAAAATCAGCCTTTATAAATGTGTCTGCATAATAGGGTCTGAAACTTGCTAAAATAATGGAGAAAAATAAATAACTAAATAAAGTCCATGGGTTTACTCCATCATAGTCCTCTGGAAATATTTTTAAAATTTTTATATTTTTAATTGACAAATAATAATTGTATATTTTAAAGGGTATGATGTGATGTTTTGATACATGTAAACATTGTGGAATAATCAAATCAGTGTAATTAGCATATCTATCACCTCAAATATTAATCATTTCTTTGTGGTGAGAATATTCAAAACGCATTCTTGTAGCTTAAAACACACAATACGTTATTATTAAATATAGCCATCTTGTTCGGCAATAGAACACCAGAACCTATTCCTCCAACCTATAACTTTATATCTGTTGACCAATATCCTCCGGGACACTTTTTCTGTTCATTTTATTCTTTTTAATTTTAAGTTCTGGGATACATGTGCAGAACGTGCGGGTTTGTTACACAGGTATACATGTGCCATGGTGGTTTGCTGTGCCTATCAACCCGTCATCTAGGCTTTAAGCCCCACATGCATTAGGTATTTGTCCTAATGCTCTCCCTCTCCTTGCCCCTCACCCCTTGACAGACCCTGGTATGTGATGTTCCCCTCCCTGTGTCCATGTGTTCTCATTGTTCAACTCCCTCCTATGAGGGAGAACATGGGGTGTTTGGTTTTATGTTCTTCTGTTAGTTTGCTGAGAATGATGGCTTCCAGCTTCATCCATGTGCCTGCAAAGGACATGAACTCATTCCTTTTTATGGCTGCACAGTATTCCATGGTGCTACATTTTCTTTGTCCAGTCTATCATTGATGGGTACTTGGGTAAATAACTTCTTTATTTAGGAGCAGGTTGTTCAATTTCCATGTAGTTGTGTGGTTTTGAGTGAGTTTTAAAATCCTGAGTTCTAATTTGATTGCACTGTGGTCTGAGAGACAGTTTGTTATGATTTCTGTTCATTTGCATTTGCTGAGGAGTGTTTTAGTTTCAATTATGTGGTTGATTTTAGAGTAAGTGCTATGTGGCACTGAGAAGAATGTATATTCTGTTGATTTGGGGTGGAGTATTCTGTAGATGGCTATTAGGTTCACTTGGTCTAGAGCTGAGTTCAAGTCCTGAATACCCTTGTTAATTTTTTGTCTCATTGATCTGTCTAATATTGACAGTGGGGTGTTAAAGTCTCTCACAATTATTGTGTAAGAGTCCAAGTCTCTTTATAGGTCTCTAATAACTCGTTTTATGAATCTAGGTGCTCCTGTATTGGGTGCATATATATTTAGGATAGTTAGCTCTTCTTGTTGCACTGATCCCTTTACCGTTATGTAATAGCCTTGTCCTTTTTAATCTTTGTTGGTTTAAAGTCTGTCTTATCAGAGACTAGGATTGCAACCGTTGTTTTTTTTTTTTTTTTTTTTTTTTGCTTTCCATTTGCTTGGTAAATATTCCTCCATCCCTTTATTTTGAGCCTATGTGTGTTTTTGCATGTGAGATGGGTCTCCTGAATACAGCACACTGACAGGTCTTGACTCTTTATCCAATTTGCCAATCTGTGTCTTTTCATTAGGGCATTTAGCCCATTTACATTTAAGGTTAATATTGTTATGTTTGAATTTGATCCTGTCATCATGATGCTAGCTGTTCAATTTGCACATTAGTTGATGCAGTTTCTTCATAGTGTCATTGGTCTTTATATTTTGGTATGTTTTTGCAGTGGTTGGTACCAGTTTTTCCTTTCCATATTTAGTGCTTTCTTCAGGAGCTCTTGTAAGGCAGGCCTGGTGAGGAAGCAGAGCCCTCAGCATCTACTTGTCTGGAAAGAATTTTATTTCTCCTTCACTTTATGAAGCTTAGTTTGGCTGGACATGAAATTCTGGGTTGAAAATTCTTTTCTTTGAGAATGTTGAATATTGGCCCCCACTCTCTTCTGGCTTGTAGAGTTTCTGCAGAGAGATCCACTGTTAGTCTGATGGGCTTCCCTTTGTAGGTAACCTGACTATTTTCTATGGCTGTCCTTAACATTTTTTCCTTCATTTCAACCTTGGAGAATCTGATGATTATGTGTTGTTGGGTTGCTCTTCTCGAGGAGTATCTTAGTGGTGTTCTCTGTATTTCCTGAATTTGAATGTTGGCCTGTCTTGCTAGGTTGGGGAAGTTCTCCTGGATAATTTCCTGAAGTGTGTTTTCCAGCTTGTTTCCATTCTCTCCATCACTTTCAGGTACACGAATCAATCATAGGTTTGGTCTTTTCATATAGTCCCATATTTCTTGGAGGGTGTGTTCATTCCTTTTAATTAGTTTTTTCTCTAATCTTGTCTTTACACCTTATTTCAGTAAGTTGATTTTCAATCTCTGATATGCTTTCATCCACTTGATCGATTCAGCTATTGATACTTGTGTATGCTTCATGAAGTTCTTGGGCTGTATTTTCCAGTTCCATCAGGTAATTTATGTTCCTCTCTAAAATGGTTATTCTAGTTACCAGTTCCTGTAACCTACTTTCAAGGTTCTTTGCTTCCTTGCATTGGGTTAGAACAAGCTCCTTTAGCTCAGAGGAGTTTGCTATTATCCACCTCCTGAAGCCTACTTCTGTCAATTTGTCAATCTCATTCTCCATCCAGTTTTGTGCCCTTAATGGAGAGGAGTTGCGATCATTTGGAGGAGAAGAGGCATTCTGATTTTTGGAATTTTCAGTATTTTTGTGCTGGTTTCTCCTCATCTTTGTGGATTTATCTACCTTTGATCTTTGAGGCTGATGACCTTTGGATAGGGTTTTTGTGTGGGGGTCCTTTATGTTGATGTTAATGTTGTTGCTTTCTGTTTGTTAGTTTTTCTTCTAAAAGTCAGGGCCCTCTTCTGCAGGTCTGCTGAAGTTTGCTGGAGGTCCACTCCAGACCCTGTTTGCCTGGGTATCACCAGTGGAGACTGCAGAACAGCAAAGATTGCTCCCTGCTCCTTCCTCTGGAAGCTTCGTCCCAGAGGGGCACTGGCCTGGAGCTCTCTTGTATGAGATGTCTGTCGACCCCTGTTGGGCAATTTCTCCCAGTCAGGAGGCACAGGGGTAAAGGACCCACCTGAGGAGGCAGTCTGTCCATTAGCAGAGCTGGTGTGCTGTGCTAGGAGAATCCCTCTTGTCAGGATCAGCTGCTCTCTTCAGAGACAGCAGGCAGGAATGATTAAATCTGCTGAAGCTGTGGCCCACAGCCACCCCTTCCCCCAGGTGCTCTGTTCCAGGGAGATGGGGATTTTGTCTGTAGGCCCCTGACTGGGGCTGTTACCTTTCCTTCAGAGATGCCATGCCCAGTGAGAAGGAATCTAGAGAAGCAGTCTGGCCACAGCTGCTTTGCTGTGCCTACCCCAGACCTCCCAGCTTCCTTAGCACTGTCAGGGGAAAACTACCTATAAAGCCTCAATAATGGCAGACGCTCCCCCCTCTACCAAGCTTGATCATCCCAGTTTGACTTCAGACTGCTGTGCTGGCAGTGAGAATTTCAAGCCAGTGGTTCTTAGCTTGCTGGGTTCCATGGGACTGGGACCTGCTGAGCGAGACCACTTGGCTCCCTGGCTTCAGCCCGCTTTCCAGAGGAGTGAATGGTTCTGTCTCACTGGGGTTCCAGGCACTACTGGGGTTCAAAAAAATACTCCTGCAGCTAGCTCAGTGTCTGCCCAAATAGCTGCCCAGTTTTGTGCTTGAAACCCAGGGCCCTGGTGGTGTAGGCACATGAGGGAATCTCCTGATCTGCAGATTGCAAAAACTGTGGGAAAAGTGTAGTAACCCAGCGGGGTAGCACAGTTCCTCACGGCTTCCCTTGGATGTGGGGAGGGAGGTCCCTGGCTCCTTGCACTTCCTGGGTGAAGCAATGCCCTACCCTGCTTCTGCTTGCCCTCCATGGGTTGGACCCACTGCCCAACCAGTCCCAATGAGATGAACTGGGTACCTGAATTGGAAAAGGAGAAATCACCCACCTTCTGTGATGGTCTTGCTGGACCTGTAGACCAGAGCTCTTCCTATTGGGCCATCTTGGTCCCTCCTCCTCAAAACTTTTTAATAACGTGTTTCTAGGTACTAGCTCTAGAAATCCAAGATCAGTATGACAGAAAAAGGGCCTAGTGATCTGAATGCTAAAACAGTGTTTTTTTCTTGGTGATTCTGATGCACAACTTTATTTGGGAACCACTGTTTTTGAGTCTACTGTAGTTAAACCATTTTAGTGATTGCAGTGTGCTTAAAGCACATAAGGATAAACAATGAATTAATAAACAGTTGGGACAGTAGGATTAATAATCTGAAAATTGTGAAATAGGAAGGGTTTTTGAAAACAACAGTAAAGCTTGAGGACCTCAGTTTTACCTGCCTTTTTATCTTACTTCTCACTCACCTTCAAGACCTCTCAATTCTTTCATCAATCTGTTCACATACATCTTTCCTTTGGCTGTAAGACAGAGAAAAATTCAAGTCTCAGGTAGCAATGTAGATATTTAAAAAATAGCACAAAACATACATAATTTCAGAATGTACATTTTAAAATATTTTATTCCAGAAATTTATACTTTTTCATTTTCAAGAATAAAACTCAGGAATGGAAACAGTTCTCAATTTGATGAAATCATTTTGTTAGAGGGACATGGAATATTCCTTACATAGGGAGTATTAGTCACAAAAGTTCATATGCTTAGCCTTCTTCAAAGAATCCTATGATTTTGTTGTTGTTGAAACAGGGTTTTGTTCTGTCTCCCAGGCTGGAGTGCAGTGACAGGATCTCAGCTCACTATAGACTCCACCTCCTGGGCTCAAGTGATTCTCCCACATCAGCCTTCCAAGTAGCTGGGGCTACAGGTACGTGCAGCTGTGCCTGGCTACTTTTTAAACTTTTTTTTTTTTGTAAAGATGGGGTCTCACTATGTTTCCCAGGTTGGTCTTGAACTCTTGAACTCAAGCGATCCTCTCACCTCAGCCTCCCAAAGTGCTGGGATTACAGGTGTGAGTCACTGCATCTGGCTTTACTACGATTTTTTAAATTTAAATTTAAACTTTTTGAGACAGGGACTTGCCCTGTCATCCAGGCTGGAATGCAGTGGCGTGATCACTGCTCAAAGCAGCCTTGACCTCCTGGGCCCCAGCAATCCTCCCGCCTCAGCCTCCTGAGTAGCTGGGACCACAAGCATGTGCCACCACGCCTGGTTGTGTGATATTTTTAATGCTTACCATCAATTGGAAGATTATTCAGCAGTTGCATGCCTTTATCTTCTGTGAGATTTATCCCCATATTTTCCAGAAAATTTTCCAGGTTCCTAGCATCAACCTTCTCACCTTTAAAGCAAAAAGTGAAAGTGGTTTAAAGTTTGAAGAATGATGATTCTATATTAAGAAAAATGTTCATGTGGCATCATTTGCTGATTAAACATTAATGAAATAAATCTGGCAATAATGCCAGCTATTGCTCAGACATAATCTTAGAGCTGTTTTCCAAAACAATGATGGTGAAAATTAGGCTGTAAGCCATTAGATAAAAACATTCACCAGTAAATAGATAGAGTGAGAGAATGTATCAGAAAGGGAAACACTGCATTTAAAATAGAATTTTGTGCAAACATTGGAATCTCAATTGTGCAAAATTTTCTTAATTGCATGTTTTGGCATCATACAGGGCCTTTCTCTAGGGGCTTCTATCTTAACCTGGTCTGGCTCTCTGTCATGCCTCAGGGATTTGGTGAGTCTGCTTTCCTCTTCTTGGTAGCTGTAATACACAGTGAATTTCTTGTGCTTCCTTCCTTAAGGGTGGCTAGGAAGTCAGATGCAACCTCTCAAGCTCACCTCTTTTTTTGTGCCACAGGAACACTAGCATGTAGAGATTTTTTATTCTTAGAACTTTAATGTAAAGTGCTAGAGGGAAACAGACAGGTGAAAACCAAACTATCACAAGCATGAATAAGACACAAAGCTAACAAATTTCTCTGGTAACAAACTTAGTTTTAGTTCCTGGTTATGAGAGTGGAAATCACCAGTTATCTTTGCCCCTGCAACCATCTCCCAGTCTGCTCTTAGGATGACTGTGTACAATTTTCCTTCACCATGGCTCTTTTCTCTGGCTCTTTTCATGGCTCTTTTCTCTGCTTGAAGATGCAATTTCTTTATTTATTGTTTGAACATAACCTCAAGGTTTCACTGTTTTCTTAATAAAACCAAAGATGAAGCTCAGAACTGAATCACTTGGCCCTTTCTTGTTTTAGCTCCTTTCAGTTCTCTTTAACAGCCAGCATTCGCTGAGATCTGCAGTTGGGCTCAACACACTCTTGCCTCAGCACAATCTTCTTTGTGGTTTTAGGTTTTTCTGGAAAATCGGCTTAGTCTACCCATCATAGCCACTCTGCTTCCTGTCATAACACTGCTTTCCCTGGGCATACAGAGAATTCTTGCCCTTCTTGCACTGTGTCACTTTATGGGGTTGGAACTTGCCATACTTCCTACAGAAAGTCCAGTGGGTTTTATGAATGTTCATCATGTTTACAGTAGCTCTCTTGGCAGGGAACAAAAGCTAAAGATGCACTTAAGGCAGACAAATCAGATGTCCCAATCCTTTCCAATTCCAGCAAAAGAAAATTCTTGCTTTTAGTCCTCTGGCACCACAATGCAGTTTTTCCACTGAGAGGGGAATGTCTTGAGAGTTAGCCAGTCATCTGCACAAGTGCCTAGGAGGAAATGTGCACAAGGGTTGTTTTCCCCAAGATGCTTCGGAACTCTTTTGTGAAGACTTGGACTACTGGGGCTTCTAATATCCCCCTGTCACCAGCCAAAGGAATGACTCTTCAGACACAAAAGAGCAAGCTCCCAGTCTGCTAACTTGATCAGGGTTTTGACAAGACATGGGAGCTTCTGCCTCAAGAGCATGGTCTAACTATACCTTTTATCCATATTGCTCTCATTTTTTGGAATGAAAACCCCTTCAAATTTTTTGCCCTCTCTAGTCTATTGTTTTATTACCTTGACATTTTTCTTTCTGTTGCTAGCTTCTTTTCAACCCTTCTCATAGTGTACTCTGAAATTAATATTTCAGTTAATATGAATTTCTCTGTATCTTTAGTCTCTTTACAGACTTTTAACTGTCCGTTTTAACTGAACTTTGCCTCTTCCTAATATAATTTTCTATTACTTGCTTTTATTTTTGAGATAAGACTGCTCATTTTTCCCTCCCTCCCTCCCTCCCTCCCTCCCTCCCTCCCTCCCTCCCTCCCTCCCTCCCTTCCTTCCTTCCTTCCTTCCTTCCTTCCTTCCTTCCTTCCTTCCTTCCTTCCTCCCTCCCTCCCTCCCTCCCTCCCTCCCTCCCTCCCTCCCTTCTTAGATGGAGTCTTGTTCTGTTGCCAAGACTGCTCATTTTTCTATGTCCTAATTGTCTCATGGCTTGGCATTCTCCTATGTTGCAACCGCTGCTTTCCAACTAAATCCAAACCTCTTCTCTTTTGAGATTTATGGAATTTGGCTTTCTTTTTATTTCTACCCACTGGCTTCTTGGTCACTTCAGGAGCTTGTCCTATGACCCATAGTCTTCTCCTGCATCCAAAACTCCTAGCATCATCATAAGGAATTCCAGCCTTTATATGGATAACTTATTCAATGACTTGGCCTCCAAATCTCTTGACCTTCTTATCCTCAATGACTATCTCTTATTTTTATTGCCACCCACTGGCTTCTTGGTCACTTTAGGAGCTTGTCCCATGACCCATAGTCTTCTTCTTCCTCCAAAACTCCTGGCATCATTATAAGGAATTCCAGCCTTCATTCAGATAACTCATTCAATGACTGGCCTCCAAATTTCTTGACTTTCTTATCCTCAATGACTATCTCTTAAATTCTACGTCAGTTAACTCTCAAGGACACATTCTGGACTTTGTCATCACCTAGAAATGCTTTACCTCTAAAACCTTAAATTCTAATGGGCTGACTTCTGGCCAATACCTTGTAATTCTTCTATTTATTTTACTTCCTTTCTCATACCACACCTGTTATATCTTCATAGAGAATTTCATTCCCCTTCTCTCACTTTTCTCTAAGTTCACAACCTCACTTCTTTCTGCATCCACACTAGAACACTTAATCATTTTCTTGGACTACACTGTTAAGTCTCTATGCTTTCATTCTTCTGGTACATGAGTCTTAGCATCTCCCAATTTGGTCCAACTGAAGAATATCATATAATCATATGAAAGGTTGCTATTATGTTTTAATGATATTTAACTATGGTTACCTCTTAGCACTTCTCAGCAATGCCTTCATGTATTCCTTATTAACTTTAGTTCATATTTTCTATCAAAGTTATACAAAATCAAATTAGTATAGCTTTTATGGAAAACGGTATGGAGATTTCTCAGGGAACTAAAACATGGAGCTGCCATTTGATCCAGCAGTTCCACTACTGGGTATATACCCAACGGGAAAGAAATAATTATATTAAAAAGATATCTGCACTCTTACGCTTATTGCAGCACTATAGCAGAGATGTGGAATCAATCTAACTGTCCATCAATGGAGGACTGGATAGAGAGGATGGAGTATGTATATACCAAGGAATACTACTCAGACACCAAAACAATGATATGATGTCTTTTGCAGCAACATGGATGGAACTGCAGGCCATTATCCTCAGCAAAATAACTCTGAAACAGAGGGTTAAGTACCACACGATCTCACTTGTAACCGGGAGCTAAACAATTTGTACACATGGACATACAGAGTGGAATAATGGACATTAAAGACTACAAAAGGTGGGAGGGTGCAGGGGTGAGGGTTGAAAAATTACCTATTGGGTACAATATTCACTGTTTGAGTGATGGGTACACTAAAAGTCCAGACTTCACAACGATGCAATATATACATGTAAGAAATCTGCCCCTGTATCCCCTACATACATAAAACTAAAAACAAAAACAAGAAAAAAAGTTATGTAAAATCATCAATACTCTTCTTGAAATTCCCTACCCCACCATTGTGTCCTTCCTGCTAGTAGATGATCCTGTTTTCTACTTTACAAAGAAAATTGAAGCATTTAGGTAAACTCCTTTGAATTTTACTCCCACATCTACCTAGATTCTCTATATCTTTGTCCTTCCTGACTTAAAGTCTCCTTGTCTTGGAAAAACAGGTGGCTTCAGATTTTTTTTTTTTTTTTTGAGACAGAGTTTTGCTCTTGTTGCCCAGGCTAGAGTGCAATGGTGCGATCTCGGCTCACTGCAACCTCTGCCTCATGGGTTCAAGCGATTCTCCCACCTCAGCCTCCCTAGTAGCTAGGATTACAGGCGCCCACCACTACACCCAACTAATTTTTTTCTTTGTATTTTTAGTAGAGACGGGGTTTCACTATGTTGGCCAGGCTGGTCTCGAACTCCTGACCTCAGGTGATCTACCCACCTCAGCCTCCCAAAGTTCTGGGATTACAGGCGTGAACCACTGCGCCTGGCCCAGATTCTTACTCATATATTCAATTGCCTATGGTTCAATTCTCTTTAGATGTCTCAAAATTCAATATGACCCAAAATGGTAACTCTACTTCTAAATCTTTTACTGAGTTTCTTTATTTTGGTGACTGTTTTTATCACTCACCCAACTACCGAACTCAGAAACAAAGCAGTCATCCTTTACTGTTTCCTTTCTTCAAAACTCCATAACTGATCAGGAATCAAATCCTGTAATACTATATCTGTTATATCTCTTATATGTGTCTCTTCCTCTCAAGTCTCATTGATAATGATTACCTCTGTCTTTTATTGTCTTTTGCCTGGACAGTGACAATTTGCTTCCTAACTGTTCTCTCTGACTCCTCTCCTGTACACACACCTTCATCCATTCATCCATTCTCATAGCTGCCGAAGCAATCTTTCTTTCTTTTCTTCCTTTTCTTTTCTTTTTTTTGGAGACAGGGTGTTGCTTTGTCATCCAGGCTGGATTACATGGTACAGTTGTAGCTCACTGCAGCCTCAACCTCCTGGGCTCAAGCCATCCTCCCACCTCAGTCCCCCAAGTAACTAAGACTACAGGTATGTGCCACCACACCTGTTTTTTTTTTTTATTTTTATTTTTTTGTAGAGATGGAGTTTCATCATGTTGCCCAGGCTGGTCTCAAATTCTTGAGCTCAGGCAATCCACCTGCCTCGACCTCCCAAAGTGGTGGATTACAGGCATGATCCATTGCACCCGGCAAATCTTTCTAATTTGCACATCTCATCACATACTCTCTAGCTTAAAATCCTGGAATGACTCCATACTCCACAGAATAAAATTCACACTCCTTTATTTGGTAGTCAAGAACCTCTGTGATTTGTCCCCTGTGTAAGTTCCTGTTGTTGCTGTAACAATTTACCAAAAACTTGGTGGTTTAAAACAATACAATTTTTTTCTCTTAATGGTTCTGGAGAGTGGAAGTCTGAAATCAGTTTTATTGGGCTAAAGTCAAGGTGTCAGCAGGGCTGGTTTCTTCAGGAGGATCTGGCAGAGAATCTGTTCCCTTGCCTTCCACTTCTAGAGGCCACTTATATTCTTCAGCTCATATGCCTTCTTCCATCCTCAAAGCTCTCATTGTAGCATCTTGCTTCCATTGTCACACTGCCTTCTACTTTTTCTGTCATCAAGTCTCCCTCTTAAGGACAGTTGTAATTACATTTAAGGTATACTTAGATAAGGATAATCTCCCCATTTCAGGGTTCCTAATCATATCTCCAAAGTCACTTTTCCCATATAAGTTAACATTCACAGATTCTGAGGATTAGGACTTGGATATTTTGGGGAGCCTACCACATCTCCTTCCTTGCTCTTTAAGTTTATTTCTTGCCAAATTCCTGATAGCATTTTATGATCCAGTTTATGCCAAATTATTTCTAGTTCCTTAAAGTTCCATACTGTTTCGTTTCTCATCTTGGTGCCTTTTATGCATTTTTTTTTTTTTTACCAGTCTTGTATGGTTGCTGTTCATGGTACTACATAACAATTATAGTAGTAACATCAAAGATCATTGATCACAGATTACCATAATAGATATAACAAAAAAGTTTGCAAGACACGACACATGAGACATGAAATGAGGACATGCAATTGGAAAAATGACATTGATAGGCTTGCTTAATGCAGGGTTGTTGCAAACCTTCAATTTTTAAAAATCACAGTATCTGTAAAATGCAATAAAGCAGGGCACAATAACATGAGGTGTATCTGTAACTGAATTTCTTATTATAGGTGTATTTAGACTTTTTTTCTTGGCTGGGCACAGTAGCCCACACCTGCAATCCCATCACTTTGGGAGGCCGAGGTGGGTGGATCACCCGAGGTCAGGAGTTCCAGACCAGCCTGGCCAACATGGTGAAAGCCCATCTCTATTGAAAATACAAAAATTATGCTTTTTTCCCTCTATCAGAAACACTGTCTCCCTGACAAACACTGTTTCATTTTTTTAAGGATCAGCTCATATGTTGCCCACTCTACAAAACTATTTCTCAACTTCTTCTCAGGTGCAAGTGACCATCTTTCCCCTTCTTTACCTTGCATAGGTTCTTGCATTTACTTGTATTTTTCCTGCCTCAACTACACAAGCTCCTGGAAGGTTGGGATATGACAGACACTCAATAATGAGTTAATAAAAATCTAACCTACCTGTAAAAAGATATCCTTCATCCATCACCACATTCACATTAACTCTTCCCTCATCTGTAAGACAAGACAGAATCGTATGCATAAAGACAATAATAGAATAGAAGAAATATGTAACAGTCATACATTGGCCAGGTGTACCTTTAATTCCAGCACTATGAGAGGCCAAGGTGGATGAATCATTTGAGGTCAGGAGTTCAAGACCAGCCTGGCCAACATGGTGACACCCTATCTCTGCTAAAAATACAAAAATTTTTATATTTGTATAAAATATAAAGGAGGCTGAGCAGGAGAATCGCTCGAACCCAGGAGGTGGAGGCTACAGTGAGCCAAGATCATGCCATTGCACTCCAGCCAGGGGAGCAGAGTGAGACTCTGTCTCAAAAAAAAAAAAAAAAAAAAAAAGTTATACATCGAAGGAAAACACAAAATTCAGCAAATTTATATGATTTATTCTAGAATTTCATCCTTTTGTTTTGATACTTATTTATTCATTTTGTGTCAGGGTCTCACTCTGTCTCCCAGGCTGGAGTGCAGTGGTGTGATCTTGGCTCATTGCAACCTCCGCCTCCTGGGTTCAAGTGATTCTCTTGCCTCAGCCTCACAAGTAACTGGGATTACAGGCGCATGCCATCATGCCCAGCTAGTTTTATATTTTTGGTAGAGATGGGGTTTCACCATGTTGGCCAGGCTGGTCTCCAACTCCTGACCTCAAGTGATCCACCTGCCTTGGCCTCCCAAAGTGCTGGGATTACAGGTATAAGCCACTGCGCCCAGCCTAGAATTTTATCCTTTTAAAACTCCAAATGGAAAATGTGGAAAGAAAAAGTTCTGATTATAAAAAGGATGCTTACTTCACACTTCTAATATCACTTTTATTTTATTAAGATAGTTAACCTCATGTAGTAGAATGCTGGGCTGACACACTGAAGAAGTATCTGGAATAACTCTAATTTATTCATTATAATACTGTCAAGCAACCTAAAAAGGGAAACTGCTCCAGTAGGGAAACTGCTCCAGTAGGGAAGATTTGCCTTGGAGCATTAACAGTCCATATATCTGCAAAAAATCCTTCCCATCAACCAAAACCAATGCATATCTCTCTCTCTCTCTCTCTCTCTCTCCTCTCTCTCTCTCTCTCTCTCTTTGAGATGGAGTCTTGCTCTGTTACCCAGGCTAGAGTGCAGTGGCGGGATATTAGCTCACTGCAACCTCCACCTCCTGGGTTCAAGAGATTCTCCTGCCTCAGCCTCCTGAGTAGCTGGGATTACAGGCACCTGCCACTGCGCCTGGCTAATTTTTGTGTTTTTAGTAGAGATGAGGTTTCACCGTGTTAGCCAAGCTGGTCTCGATCTACTGACCTCGTGATACAGCTGGCTCAGTCTCCCAAAAGTGCTGGGATTACAGGCATGAGCCACCGTGCCCGGCCACCAATGCCTCCCTTTCTCTTTTCCCTTCCTTTTCCCCTCCCTTCCCTTCTCTTCCCCTCCCCTCCCTTCCCCTCTCCTTTCCCTCCCCTTCCCTTCCCCTTCCCCTTCTCCTTGTCCTTCTCCTTCCCCTTCCCCTTTCCTTTCCTTCTTTTTACTGATGACTCTGTTGCGGAGGCTGGAGTGCGCCCAGGCGCCATTTCGACTCACTGCAAGCTCCGCCTCCCGGGTTCACGCCATTCTCCTGCCTCAGCTTCGGGAGTGGCTAGGACTACAGGCGCCCGCCATCACACCCGGCTAATTTTTTGTATTTTTAGTAGACACGGGGTTTCACCGTGTTAGCCAGGATGGTCTCGACCTAGTGACCTTGTGATCCGCCCGCCTCGGTCTCCCAAAGTGCTGGGATTACAGGCGTGAGCCGGCCACACCGATGCCTACTTCTATACTCAATCCACACTTAGCTTAGGCTTTCTGTCCTTCTTCTACTACTCACTTCAATATCAATAAAATAAATTGTAGATCAATCTAACTGAACTTTAACAGTATCTTTTAAATTTTGTTTTTAAACTTTATTTTGTATTTTTCTTTTTAAAACTTGTATAAATTTAAGGGGTACAATATTGTTATATGGATATATTGCCTTTTAAAGTGGGTCTTTAAAGACCCTTATAGGCCAGGCATGATGGCTCACGCCTATAATCCCAGCACTTTCAGAGGTTGAGGCGGGTGGATCACCTGACGTCAGGAGTTTGAGACCAGCCTGGTCAACATGGTGAAACCCTGTCTTTACTAAAAATACTAAAATTAGCTGGGTGAGGTGGCAGGCGCTGGTAGTCCTAGCTACTTGGGAGGCCGAGGCAGGAGAATCGCTTGAACCTGGGAGGCAGAGGTTGCGGTGAGCCAATATCGCGCCATTGCACTCCAGCCTGGGCAACACAAGCAAAACTCCGTCTAAAAAAAAAGGGGTCTTATAGATGGTCAGTGCCTTGGAGAAAGACGTCTTATCCATTCTCATGTATTTTATTTTATTTATTTATTTTTGAGACAGAATCTGGCTCTGTTGCCCAGGCTGGAGGTCAGTGGCACAATCTCAGCTCACCACAACCTCTGCCTCTTGAGGTTCAAGTGATTCTCCTGCTTCAGCTTCCTGAGTAGCTGGGACTGCAGGCACACACCACCATGCCTGGCTAATTTTTCATCCTAATGTGTTTTAATTATTCCCACAGAAGACTTATGAATAGCCTGAATGCTATTTATAAGAATATTTCTAATGCTATTTCCTAAGAGCTCATTGACTTGAAAAGTAGTACTCAAGGAGATGGTTGACATTTCTGTAACCAAAATCATCACAGCATTCCAGCAAAGTTTCAAGATACCTGGATAATGAATAAGAAAAAGTATCTACATCATTTTATAAGTAGATAAAAATACTGGAAAATAATGTATTTCCAATAATAAAAAAAAATCCAATGGAAAATTCACTTTCTTCTGACCAGAGCAGGGCATAAATAGATGGCATTGTTTTGAGATGAATGTGTATTGATTTTTATTATTGCTACTAATAAAGCTAATTTTAAATGTTTACTATGTGCTAAGGCCTATATTAAGAATTTACAACAATTATGAAAGGTAGATATTATTTTCTTTTTGACAGAAGGGAACTAAGATTCAGAGCAGTTAATTTGACCAATCTTGCACAGCCAAGAGTTGTCGGAGCTGAGATTCAAATCCCTGTCTGGCTAATTCCAATTCTAACTTCATTCCACAATGCCATATAATCAGTGGAACCAGTGGGATGAATCCCAGGTTTTTGCTATTTTCCCCTAGAGGGTTATTATTTTGGAAAATGTTCTTTTTGGATACTTGTAGGTCTCATTATTATGAGGCCATGCTAATGTATGGTAGATGTGATTGATGTTAAGGGGAATTATTACTATTCCCCATCTTAAACTTGTCATTTTTGGTAGGTCATAATTCACTGTAGATAAATTCTTCTTTTCTGTCTTTCTCTTACTACTATTTTCCTCCTTATTTTATTTGTTTACTTGCAGACTTTCCCTCTCAGACATTTTCTCCATTTATTTATTTTTTGGCTTTTCCTCTTGGTCTACTAATCTCATCAGTGCTCTGACACATTGCTAAAGTTTTGATAAATTTGTGGACTGCTAACTTCCTCATTAAAGATAAATAAGATGAATTATTAGAGTATTCCTTTCCAACCATCTCTTAATTCATATTTCTAAGTCAATGTCTTACAAGTATCTCAAACTCTACCTGTCCAAAACTGAAACTACTCTCCTGACATTTTAACCTGAATCTCTTCCGGAATCGGCTTATGACTGATGACTTCCTCATTAGGATATCCCTTCCTAAAATTCTTCAACTTTTTCATACCTCACATGTAATCAGTCACCATGCTCTATTCACTTTAAATTTTTATTAGTTTTAATAAATACATTTAAATTCTAAAATCTTTCGCAAATCACTCTGTTATTCATCACTAAATTCACTTCCCTTGCCTAGGCTCTCACTGTCTCTTGTTGGATCATGGAAGTATCTCTCAAGTTCCAGTCTTTACTTCCAATAATGCTGTCTACATTGCCATCAGCACTGATTTTGCAAGAGAGAAATACTCTAGATATACCACTACTTACAGTATGAAGGCTAAAATTGAAGGGAGAAATAGATAATTCAAGTACAATATTTGGAAACTTCAGTACCCCACTCTAAATAATGGATAGAACAACCAAACAGGAAAATAAGTAGGTTAAAGAAGACTTGGAGAATATTATCAATCATGGAACATTCACCAGGCTAGACCATATGCTAGGCCATAAAACAAGTCTCATTCAGTTTAAAAGAACTGAAATCAAGAAAGTATGTTTTCTGACCACAAAGGAATTAATTCTAAGTCAACAGCAGAAGGAGATTTGGGAACTCCATAAACATTTAGAAATTAAACAACACATTTCTAAATAACCTACAGATCAAGAAGAAATTACCTGGGAAATTAGAAAGTATTTTAAACTGAATGAAAATGAAAACACAAATATGAAAAATTTCAAAATGCAGCTAAAGCAGTGCTTAGAGGAAAATTTATACCTGCAATCACCTGTATTAGAAATGAAGAAAGGGTTGGGCATGGTAGCTCACACCTGTAATCCCAGCACTTTGGGAGGCTGAGGTGGGTGGATCACCTGAGGTCAGGAGTTCGAGACCGGCCTGACCAACACGGTGAAACCCCTTCTCTACTAAAAATACAAAAATTAGCCAGGCATGGTGGTGCATGCCTGTAGTCCCAACTACTCAGGAGGCTGAGGCATGAGAATCGCTTGTACCTGGGAGGTGGAGGTTGCAGTGAGCCGAGATTGTGCCATTGCACTCCACCCTGGGAAACAAGAGCAAAACTCTGTCCAAAAACAAAAACAAAAACAAAAAAACAAAAGGAGGAGGAGAAGGAGGAGAAGAAGAAAGAAAAAGAAAGAAAGAAGGATTTTAAATTAAGAATCTAAATTTTCACCATAAGAAGAGCAAACTAAACCTAAGGTAAGCTGAGAGAAGAAAATAATGAGGACTAGAGCTGAAATCAATAAAATGGAAAACAGAAAAATGATAGGAAAAATTGATGTTGGTTTTTTGAAAAGATCAACAAAATTGGCAAATCTTTAGCTAGTTTGACTAAATAAAAAAAATACAGATTGGCCGGGTGCGGTGGCTCAAGCTTGTAATCCCAGCACTTTGGGAGGCCGAGATGGGCGGATCATGAGGTCAGGAGATCGAGACCATCCTGGCTAACACGGTGAAACCCCATCTCTACTAAAAAATACAAAAAAACTAGCCGGGCGAGGTGGCGGGCGTCTGTAGTCCCGGCTACTCGGGAGGCTGAGGCAGGAGAATGGCGTAAACCCAGGAGGCGGAGCTTGCAGTGAGCCGAGATCCACTCCAGCCTGGGCGACAGAGTGAGACTCCGTCTCAAAAAAAAAAAAAAAAAAGATACAGATCAAAATCATGAGAGAGGACATCATTACTGACTTCATAGAAATTAAAAAGGAATATAAAGAAATACTATGAACAACTTCATGCCAACAAATCAGACAACTTGGATGAAATGGACGAATTTCTAGAAAGACACACATTACTGAAAGGCTCAAAAGGATGATGAAAGCTAAACTACATAGCTTTCCGGTCTTGGCAATCTGCCTTTCCAGCCTTTTTTTCCCCTGCCATGTTGTAACATGAAGTCACATTCTACCCGCAAGGAAATTCTTGCTGCAATCCTAACAATTCTGTGGCTTCGCATGCATTTACACTTTTGTATGCATTATTTTCCTATCTGGAATGCCTTCATCTGGGAGAATTTCCACACGTCTTCTGACAAGCCTTTCTCTGATTCCCTTCCTGGAAAACTTAGTTCTTTCCTCCTTTAAGATCTCACTGAACATATTTTTATATATTCACAACCACATTGCATTATGATATATTGTTTGCATATAAGATGTATTACTAGACTATGAACTCCTAGAGGTCAGAGATTCTGTCATCTTCATTTTTGTATTCCTAATAGTGTACATATATTAGATGCTCAATAAAGTCTACTGCATGAATTAATTCTTGAGGACTGGACTCTTACCTTTTTACATATCTATTTATTTATGCATTTATTTATTTATTTTGGAGACAGGGTCTCACTCTGTTGCTCAGGCTGGAGGGCAGTTCTTTTTATTTTTTAATGCTTCTGCACAACTCTAAATATACTATCAGAAGTTCTCATATATGATCCAAAGTTTTGCTTAAACAGCAGCTCACCATCAATGGGCAGGTTATTTTTCAGATCTTGGTATTCCTCTTCCTCAAGCTCAAAGCCCATATGTTCCATGAAAGGTTCTAGTTTATCAACACTAAGCTTCACTCCTTAGAAAAAAGAGAACAGGAATGAGAAATGCAAACAATAATGATAAAGTGAAAAATACTAGGCATGTCCATGAGTTAATAGAGGGTAAACAATCAAAGAAACAATAAAGTTTTTTATATGAAAATAATTGCCATGTGAATCCCAAAAATGGGAATGCTCTCCCATTTTTGTCTAGAGGATCTGACTATAGGTTTCATGGGACATTTATAAGGAAAAAACTGAAGAACTAGGCAAGTCTGATGAAATGTGGCAAGAAGCTGCCTTTATAATTCTATTTGTAAAATAGATTTTAAATGCAGTGATAGAATAAAAAATCACTTCCCCAAAGGCAC
This sequence comes from Theropithecus gelada, assembly GCF_003255815.1. NCBI lineage: Eukaryota > Metazoa > Chordata > Mammalia > Primates > Cercopithecidae > Theropithecus > Theropithecus gelada. The sequence continues at coordinate 36,037,657 of NC_037684.1, read as the reverse complement.
TATGTTCAAAGTAGTAAATTATGAGACAAAAACAATAAACAGGTTAATTGCCAAACTTGTCATCACCCCAAATATATGTGGTTTTAAAAAAGTAAACACAATCAGTTTTACCTGATTTCTCACTTACCTTTGAGAGACCTTATACCATCCAGCAACTTATGCTTATACAACTTTCCAGCAGCTGTAAGATATTAAAGCACAGTATAGCAACTGGTAGGGAGGCTTGATAAAATATTTAAAAAACCAGCAATTTCAGAAGAACAACTCTTATAATTTTACTCAAATCTTTTTGTGTTTGTGTTTATACCCGAAATAAGAATTAGACCAACAGGAGAGAGCTCTTAAGATAATAAATCTACCTACTTTTTCTTTTTTGACACCAAAACAATTAGTGGTACCTTGCTATGCCTTTCTTATGTCTCTCTTTTTTTCTTCTGATTTCTCCTTTTCTACTCCTCTGCTTAAGATCATGCATATTGGTGTTCCCAAGTATAATGTTAGATATAGTTAGATTTAGCTCAAGCGATTCTTGAGCAAAAAACCTGATGATTATGACAAGATTTCTTTGAATGTTAGCATTGAGCATTTCTATATATTTTTCACATGACATCAAATGGATGCTTTGCTTTGTATTTTCATTGACAAGCCCATAACAATAAATTCTTCTTCAAGGTAATCAGTGAGATGTTGTCTGCTGCCATGACAGGTTTCATATTTACAGAAATTCATCTAATCCCACATAGGTGGTGAAGTAGCATGGATTTCTGGCTTCCTCTCCACAAATCAACCCTGGAGCAACTGAAGTTTGAGCAGAAATTTGGATTGTAGGAACCAAGTGAAAAGCCGTAACAAAATTCTTGGGAAATGAAAAGCTGTGTGTGTGTGTGTGTGTTTGTACAGCCTCAGGTAGAGGGCTAGCAGTGGCAGTTAAAGCACCAATTAGGGAAACTTTTCTTTTTAAAAGATTTTTGCCTTTTCCTTTATGTACCATGAATCTAAGATTATCATTGCCTACTCCTTCATTACAGAAAGCAGCAACAAAAGGCTAGACCAATGGTCCGGTGTCTGGAAGGTAACATCAGGGCACCGCATAAACCCTTCAGGAGTGAAGGACTAATGTAAACAAGAGAAGACTGGTAAGCTGCCCTCTGGTATTTTATCCTGTAACTTTTATGGTTGGTAGATTGCCTTCTTTCAGTTCTATGTTTCTCTGTGGTTAAAGGTGAAATTGACTGTCACCGTTTGTTTGCTGATAATATGATCATTTATCTTGAAAACCCTAAAGACTCTTCTAGAAAGCTCCTAGAACTGATAAAAGAATTCAGCAAAGTTTCTGGATACAAGATTAATGTACACAAATCAGTAGCGCTTCTATACACCAACAGCAACCAAGCAGAGAATCCAATCAAGAGCTCAATCCCTTTCACAACAGCTGTAAAATAAATAAATAAATAAATAAATAAAATACTTACGAATATACCTAACCAAGGAGGTGAAATATCTCTACAAGAAAAATTACAAAACACTGCTGAAAGAAATCACAGATGACAAAAACAAATGGAAACACATCCCATGCTCACGGATCGGTAGAATCAATATTGTGAAAATGACCATACTGCCAAAAGCAATATACAAATTCAGTGCAGTTCCCATCAAAATACCACCATCATTCATCACAGAATTAGAAAAAAAATCCTAAAATTCATATGGAACCAAAAAAGAGCCCATATAGCCAAAGCAAGACTAAGCAAAAATAACAAATCTGGAGCCATCCACACTACCTGATTTCAAACTATACTATAAGTCCATAGTCACCAAAACAGCATGGTACTGGTATAAAATAGGCACGTAGACCCATGGAACATAAAAACATAAAGTGGGGAGGGGGGAGAAAACACCCTTTCCTTTTTTTTTTTTAAGATTCTAAACAGTTTATTCTCTCTCAATTTTAGAAAAACAGCTTTCACACTTTCCCTCGAATACTGAGCTATATAAAATCATTGTTCAATTTAACTTTAAATAAATTCTAACAATGACAACTTAAGGTACTGTGTTTGATGTAGTAAACCAAACAGAGTATTAAAATATAAAATTCTTGACAATTGAGTAGGAATGACACAATTTTTGTTTTTTCATTTAACATTTCAACCTAACCATGGAGATGTGGAGGATTTATGTCCTTTCGCTTTTGATTTTGTGTATGTTATGCAATTGCTTTAATCAACAGAAAACTACAGAAGTGACTCTGTACCTGTTTCTGTGCATAGGCCTTATGAAACTGACAGCTTCCACTACCTGTCTCTTAGAACAACTGCTCTTGAAAACCAGCCACCATGCTATGAGGAAGATGAAGCAATCCTGTGGAGAAGCCCACATAGAGAGGAACTGGAGGTCCCAGACTGAAGTCCTGCTGAGTTCCCAGACAACAGTCAGTACCAATTTGCCTTTTAAGAGAGTGAGCTATCATGTAAATAACTTCTCTGGATCCAGAAAAACCTAGTTCTTGACCTACAAAATCATGAGCAAAATAAAATTGCTCTTTTAAGACAACACACAGAGTGGGAGAAAATCTTCACAATCTACGCATCTGATAAAGGGCTAATATTCAGAATCTACAACAAACTCAAATCAGTAAGGAGAAAAACAGTCACATCAAAAAGTGGGCTAAGGACATGAATAGATAATTCTCAAAAGAAGATATACAAATGGCCAACAAACATACGAAAAAAGCTCAACATCACTAATGATCAGGGAAATGCAAATCAAAACCACAATATGATACCACTTTACTCCTGCAAGAATGGCTATAAGAAAAAAATCCAAAAACAGTAGATGTTGGCGTGGATGTGGTAAATAGGGAACACTTCCCCACTGCTGGTGGGAATGTAAACTATTACAACTACTATGGAAAATGGTGTGGAGATTCCTTAAAGAACTAAAAGTAGAACTACTACTTGATCTAGCAGTCCCACTACTGGGTATCAACCCAGAGGAAAAGAAGTCATTATATGAAAAAGATACCTGCACACACATGTTTATGGCAGCACAGCTCGCAATTGCAAAAAAGTGGAAACAATCCAAATGCCCATCAATCAACAAGTGGTTACAGAAACTGTGGTATATTTATATGATGGAATACTATTCAGCCATAAAAAGGAATGAATTAATGGCATTTGCAGCAACCTGGATGAGATCGGAGACTATTATTCTAAGCGAAGTACCTCAGGAATGGAAAACCAAACATCATATGTTCTCACTGATATGTGGGAACTAAGCTATGAGGACACAAAGTCATAAAAATGATACAATGCACTTTAGGGACTTGGGGGGAAGGGTGGAAAGGGGATGAGAGATAGCAGACTACAAATAGCGTGCAGTGTATACTGCCCGGGTGATGGGTGCACCAAAATCTCACAAATCACCACTAATGATCTTACTCATGTAACCAAATACCACCTGTACCCCAATAACTTATGGGAAAACAAAGGTGAAATTGACCAGAGGAGAGTGTCAGCTCAAGAAAATGATTAAAAAGTCCTGGGTCTCTCTGCCTTGGGACTTGTCTTCTTCTTTGATTAAATTGAGCCAAATTAATGAAGTATTTCTTTACATATTGTGAATATCACTGTGTACTCTGTACTATCTCAACATGAAGTTATACATGGTTCCTCAAACATGCCTTGGTTGGGTATGCCTCTGTGCCTTTGTTATGTTTTTATTAATATTACAGCACTTACCAAAGTGCATGGAATTTTTTTGGCATGTGCTGTCTATCTATACATTGAATTCTTTTAGGACCTGGACATTGTCTTTTTTATTCTTTATGACTCAGAGCCAAATATAATGTTTAGTACCTAATGGCAGCACACTGACTTTTAGTAAATGGATGAATAAATACCTCATCGTAAATTAAATGCTTACCATCAAGTGGCAAACTTTTCATCAATACCGAGTTTTCCTTTAGTTGGAGTCTTAACCCTATGTTTTTCAGAATATTTTCCAGGTCTTGATAGTCAATTTCTTCCCCTTAAAAAAGAAAATAATTAAAAAAATCAAATTTCAATAGTAATTATAAAATCAATTATGTCTGTGTAGCATTATCCACAAATACAGGATAAAAAGCAACAGAAACATCAGTGTTGTCTAATTACACAGAACTAGAAGGGAGATTTCAGAAATGAAACGTCTTTCTGGTAGAAGAAAGCTCTTCGATGTTGCAAGAAACAAACACAGCACACAGATAGTTCACAAAATGATGTGGCATGAATAATTCTGCCAGCATGTAGTATTTGCTCTATTGTTTCATTTGTGTCTGAATCATGAATTTATTCTTAGTAGTCATATTACCTGTATGTGTAATTTGCATTGCTATTTTGCTATCAAAACAGTAGAGACTGAAATTATATTATTGAAAAACTCCAAAGAATATAGGACATGTTATTTAGGCATTACACTGTGGCCTTTTAAGTAAGATGTAGATAACAACTGATTATAATAATTAATAACATTTAGTTTATAAAGCATGTCTCTTTAGTTGTATATAAATTGCCAATAAAAACCTGACATTGTTGTCAGGATTAATATGATATGGACAAGATAACATAAAATACTTTCAAAATAATTTCTTTTGTTAAACATTTAGATGATTTTTATTGTCTTATCATCATTTCTTCTGACTCACCTAAAATTTCATCTACTTCATTCAGAAGTAAATCCAGTTTAACTCTTCTCTCATCTATAAGACAAGATACAATTTTGATATGGTCCTGCTATAGACTGACTGAATTATGTCCCCCATATAATGAATGATTCATATAATGAAGCCCTAACCCCCAAAGTGACTGTATTTGGAGATAGGGTCTTTAGAAGGTAATTAAGATTAAATAAAGTTGTAAGGGTTGGTCTCTGATCCAATATGATGGTGGCCTTACAAAATGAGGAAGAAAGAGATCTCTTTCACCCTCTCTCCATCATGTAAGGACATAGCAAGAAGGCAGCCATTTATAAGCCAGAAAGGGAGCCTTCCCAGAAACCAAATAGGCCAGCCCCAGCCCCTTGATCTTGGAATTCCTATCTCCAGAACTGTGGGAAAATAAATTTCTGTTCCTTAAGCCACCCAGTCTATAGTATTTTGTTGTGGAAGCCCAAGCATACTAATATAGGTCCCAATTACATAAAATTCTTAAACTGTGAAGTAAAGTGTTAAGGATCTGACAGTTGCCTAGAATTTTTTCTAATTACATATATATTTAGAAAAAAGTGTATGTGTGTATATATATATAAGTATACATATACACTTTTTATGTATAAAAAGAATATATATACATATACTTTCATACATATAAAACTACATATATACACATATATATACTTTCTCTTGTGTGTATACACACACACACACACACACACACACATATATATGCATATATACTTCCTTTTTAGAAACAAGGTCTTGCTCTCTTGTCCAGGCTGGAATACAGTGGCATGATCATGACTCACTGCAGCCTCAACCTTCAGGGTTCAAGTGATCTTCCCCTCTCAGTCTCCTGAGTGATTTGGACTACAGGCATGTACCACCATGCCTGGCTAATTTTTTACAATTTTTTTTTTTTTTTTTTTTTTTTTTTTTTTTTTTACAGATAGGGTCTCCCTGTGCTGCCCAGGCTGGTCTTGAACTCCTGGGCTCAAGTGATCCTCCTGCCTTGGCCTCCCAAAGTGCTGAGGTTACAGGTACAAGTCACTCTATTAGTTCTAATTAGTTTATTTTTACTTTATATAAGTGTAAATTGAGAAAGGAAAAATAATCTAAATATGATAAACACATTTATTCTATTCAGTCAATTTTTCCTGTTTTTGTTACTTCCTCACTAGTGTGAAAGAGGAAAAAAAGGAAAAATTACTTTCATTGTTAAATTCATCAAATATTTGATGGTCTAGAAAAAAATTCTAAAATTCACATGGAACCAAAAAAGAGCCAAAGCAATCCTAAGCAAAATAAAACAAAAAATCAAAAACAAAAATCAAAGCTGGAGACATTGTATTACCTGACTTCAAAGTATACTACAAGGCTACAGTAAGTAAAACTGCATGGTACTGGTACAAAAACAGACAGATAGACCAATGGAACAGAATAGAGAATCCAGAAATAAAGTCACATACCTGCAGCCATTTGATCTTCAACAAAGTTGACAAAAATAAGCAGTGGGAAAAAAACTCCCTATTCAAAAAATGGTGCTGGGATAACTGGCTATCCATATGCAGAAGAATGAAACAGGATCCCCTACCTATCACCATATACAAAAGTTAACTCAAAAGATGGATGAAAGACTTAAATGTAAGACCTCAAACTATAAAAATCTTACAAGAAAACTTACGGAATACCCTTTCTGATATTGGCATTGGCAGGGAATTTATGGCTAAGTTCTTAAAAGCAATTGCAACAAAAACAAAAATTGACAAATGGAACCTAATTAAGCTAAAGAACACACAGAAGCACAGCAAGAGAAACTATCAAGAGAGTAAACAGATAACCTACAGAATGGAAGAAAATATTCACAGACTTTACATCTGACAAAGGTTCAATATCTAGACTCTATTAAAGAACTTAAAGAGCAAAAAATTATTACTCCACTTAAAAGCAGGCAAAGGACATGAACAGACACTTCTCAAAAGAAGACCTACAAGTGGCCAACAGACACGAAAAAAATGCTCATCATCACTAATCATTAGAGAACTGCTAATCAAAACCGCAATAAGATACCATCTCACACTAGTCAGAATGGCTTTTCTTGTCTTTTTTTTTTTTTTTTTGAGATGGAGTCTCACACTGTCACCAAGACTGGAGTGCAGTGGCGCAATGTAGGCTCACTGCAAGCTCCGCCTCCCAGGTTCACACCATTCTTCTGCCTCAGCCTCCTGAGTTGCTGGGACTAAAGGTGCGTGCTGCCACGCCCAGCTAATTTTTTGTATTTTTAGTACAGACGGGGTTTCACCATGTTAGCCAGGATGGTCTCAATTTCCTGACCTCATGATCTGCCCACCTCAGCCTCCCAAAGTGCTAGGATTACAGACATGAGCCACCGCGCCAGGACCAGAATGGCTTTTCTTAAAAAGACAAAATATAACAGATGGTGGTGAGGCTAGGGAGAAAAGGGAACATTTACACGCTGCTGCTACTGCTGGTGAGACTGTAAGTTAGTTCAGCCACTGTGGAGAGCAGTTTAGAGATTTCTCAGAGAACTGAGAGTTGAATTACCATCTGACCCAGCAATCCCACTACTGGGTATATACCCAAAGGAAAATAAGTCATTCTGCCAAAAAGACACATGCAGTTGTATGTTCATCGCAGCACTATTCACAACAGCAAAGACATGGAATCAACCTAGATGCCCATCAATAGTGGACTTGATAAAGAAAATATGGTACATATACACAATGGAATACTATGCAGCCATGTAAAAATAAAATCACATCCTTTGCAGCAACACAGATGCAGCTGGAAAGCATTATCCTAAGCAAACTAATACAGAAACAGAAAACCAAATACCATATGTTCTCACTTACAAGTGGAAGGTAAACCTTGGGTACTCATGGTCATAAAAATGGTAATAATAGACACTGAGGAATATAAGATGGGGGAGGGTGGAAATGGGGTAAGGATTGAAAAAAAACCCTATCTATTGGGTATTATGATCATCACCTGGGGGACAGATTCATTCATACTCTAAACCTCAGTATCATACAATATACCTATGTAACAAGCCTGTACATGTACCCCCTGATTCTAAAATGAAAGTTGGGGAAAAAAGAGAAACCCAACAGGTAATATTTTGTAAGCACTGTAAAATGACAGTAAAAATGTCAGTGAAAGTGAAATCAACAAGGAATATCTAGCCACATACAAATTTTATTTAAAATCAATTTTAATAACAGTTCAAATGAAGAATATTTTACAAAAATCAGTGAAGTACTTAAGAGAAAGCCTTGTGATTGGAGTCAAAGGATTTGAATTTATTGAACTGCTACCAATACTAACTTAAGGTTGTAGAAAAACATCAAATCTGGCCTTGTCCAGTACTATTCACTAAAGTAAAAGGTTATCATTTCAAAAATATGTTCAAAACATAAAAATGCTTTTAAATATTAATAAAATAATTACATTCTAAAAAATATATTTGTTGGGTGCATACTACATGCCAGGCTCTATTTCAGTACTGGGGATACAACAGTAAACAACATGAAGTCTCTGCTTCTGTGACAGCAATCACTAATGTCAAAGAAACCACTGGGTTATGAACTATTTCAGATCCAACAATAGAGCACTATATTAAAACACTGACATTTATTTCCTCCTACTTATTTCAAATATTTTAAATGACTCTCTAGCTGGTTTTTATATCCCTTTTGTTTATTGCTGTACTTTGTTTCTTTGGTTGTATTTTTGAAACTCAGCCTTCATAGAACAGAGGCAAACTCTAGTAATATTTATTTCAAGACATCAGCTGATCTCTCCTCTAGAAATTTAGAGTGGGGCCATATCCCCATTTTAACAGGAGCTTTAGACTTAACTCTTGACTGGCTCATGTGTTACACAGTTTTATGAAAAAAGGATTAGAGGTTGGGCAAGAAAGAGACCATGTTTTTGGCAAGCAGAAAGTCTTATGGTTTCAAGCATCAGATCATGTTAGATAAGCTTTGGTAAATCAGCACTTCTGGGATGGTTATCAAACTATTACATTATTTCAAGATGCTAAAGATGTTAAGATGCTCACGATCCTAAGAGTTAAACAGAGTGCTTTGATGAGATTGTGTTGCTAAAGATCATGCAAAAAGGTAATAATCCCAAATAAATATATCAACATATATTTTCTTTTATTGTAAAGGCTAGCTATTTCAACAAAATTAACTATAGTGGGATTGCTTATATAAAATGAAGATTCATAGGCTCCATCCTAGACCTACTTGATCACAGTCTCAAGGGAGTGGGTGATTTCTATGCAATCTAAAGCTTAAGACCTATGAATTTATTAAATGTGATTGTTAGAAATGTTTTGTACATTTTACAATAGTACACTTTAAACAATTTCCACCACTTTCTTTTATCTCTCTTTTTTTCTGTTTATTTCTCCCTGAATTATTTCATAATTTCCTCTACCTTCTCAAATATTCTTTTTCTGTTAACTTATATACTTGATCCCAACCCTGGCCATGATCTTATTCTAGTGTTTTTTGGTATAGAAACTCTGGGAACTGGGTGGAGCCCACTGCAGCTCAAGGAGGCCTGCCTACCTGCCTCTGTAGACTCCACCTCTGGGGACAGGGCATAGCCAAACAAAAGCAGCAGAAACCTCTGCAGATTTAAATGTCCCTGTCTGACAGCTTTGAAGAGAGTAGTGGTTCTCCCAACATGGAGTTTGAGATCTGAAACGGACAGACTGCCTCCTCAAGTGGGTCCCTGACCCCCGAGTAGCCTAACCGGGAGGCACCCCTCCCCCCCGTAGGGGTAGACGGACACCTCACACGGCCGGGTACCCCTCTGAGTTGAAGCTTCCAGTCGAAGCTTCAGGCAGGAACATTTGCTGTTCAGCAATATTCACTCTTCTGCAGCCTCCACTGCTGATACCCAGGCAAATAGGGTCTGGAGTGGACCTCCAGCAAATTCCAACAGACCTGCAGCTGAGGGTCCTGACTGTTAGAAGGAAAACTAACAAACAGAAAGGACATCCACACCAACACCCCATCTATACGTCACCATCATTAAAGACCAAAGGTAGATAAAATCACAAAGATGGGGAAAAAACAGAGCAGAAAAGCTGAAAATTCTAAAAATCAGAGAGCCTCTCCCCCTCCAAAGGAACGCAGCTCCTCACCAGCAACAGAACAAAGCTGAATGGAGAATGACTTGATGGTTGAGAGAAGAAGACTTCAGACGATCAAACTTCTCCAAGCTAAAGGAGGAAGTTTGAACCCATCGCAAAGAAGCTAAAAACCTTGAAAAAAAGATTAGACGAATGGCTAACTAGAATAACCATTGTAGAGAAGTCCTTAAATGACCTGATAGAGCCGAAAACCACAGCATGAGAACTACGTGACAAATGCACAAGCTTCAGTAACTGATTCAATCAACTGGAAGAAAGGGTATCAGTGATTGAAGATCAAATGAATGAAATGAAGGGAGAAGAGAAGTTTAGAGAAAAAAGAGTAAAAAGAAACGAACAAAGCCTCCAAGTAATATGGGACTATGTGAAAAGAACAAATCTATGTCTGATTGGTGCACCTGAAAGTGACAGGGAGAATGGAACCAAACTGGAAAACACTCTGCAGAATATTATCCAGGAGAACTTCTCCAACCTAGCAAGGCAGGCCAACATTCAAATTCAGGAAATACCGAGAACGCCACAGAGATACTCCTTGAGAAGAGCAATCCCAAGACACATAATTGTCAGATTCACCAAAGTTGAAATGAAGGAAAAAATGTTAAGGGCAGCCAGAGAGAAAGGTTGGGTTACCACAAAGGGAACCCCATCAGACTAACAGAGGATCTCTTGGCAGAAACTCTCCAAGCCAGAAGAGACTGGGGGCCAATATTCAACGTTCTTAAAGAAAAGAATTTTCTACCCAGGATTTCATATTCAGCCTAATTAAGTTTCATAAGTGAAGGAGAAATAAAATCCTTTCCAGACAAGCAAATGCTTAGAGATATTGTCACCACCAGGCCTGCCCTACAAGAGCTCCTGAAGAAAGCACTAAACATGGAAAGGAACAACCAGTACCAGCCACTGCAAAAACATGCCAAAATGTGGAGACCATTGATGCTAGGAAGAAACTGCATCAACTAATGAGCAAAATAACCAGCTAACATCATAATGACAGGATCAACTTCAAACATAACAATATTAACTTTAAATGTAAATGGGCTAAATGCTCCAATTAAAAGACACAGACTGGCAAATTGGATAAAGAATCAAGACCCATCAGTGTGCTGTATTCAGGAGACCCATCTCACATGCAGAGACACACATAGGCTCAAAATAAAGGGATGGAGGAAGATCTACCAAGCTAATGGAAAACAAACAAACAAACAAAAGGCAGGGGTTGCAATCCTAGTCTCTGATAAAACAGACTTTAAACCAACAAAGATAAAAAGAGAGAAAGAACGCCATTACATAATGGTAAAGGGATCAATTCAACAGGAAGAGCTAACTATCCTAAATATATATGCATCCACCACAGGAGCACCCAGATTCATTAAAGCAAGTCCTTAGAGACTTACAAAGAGACTTAGACTCCCATACAATAATAATGGGAGACTTTAACACCCCACTGCCAACACTACACAGATCAATGAGACAGAAAATTAACAAGGATACCCAGGAATTGAACTCATCTCTGCACCAAGCAGACCTAATAGACATCTACAGAACTCTCCACCCCAAACCAACAGAATATACATTCTTCTCAGCACCACGTCACACTTATTCCAAAATTGACCATATAGTTGGAAGTAAAGCACTCCTCAGCAAATGTAAAAGACCAGAAATTATAACAAACTGTCTCTCAGATCACAGTGCAATCAAACTAGAACTCAGGATTAAGAAACTCACTCAAAACTGCTCAACTATATGGAAACTGAACAACCTGCTCCTGAATGACTACTGGGTACATAATGAAAAGAAGGCAGAAATAAAAATGTTCTTTGAAACCAATGAGAACAAAGATACAACATACCAAAATCTATGGGACACATTTAAAGCAGTATGTAGAGGGAAATTTATAGCACTAAATGCCCACAAGAGACAGCAGGAAAGATCTAAAATTGACACCCTAACATCACAACTAAAAAAAAAACTAGAGAAGCAAGAGCAAACACATTCAAAAACTAGCAGAAGGCAAGAAATAACTAAGATCAGAGCAGAACTGAAGGAGATAGAGACACAAAAAACCCTTAAAAAAATCAATGAATCCAGGAACTGGTTTTTTGAAAAGATCAACAAAACTGATAGACTGCTAGCAAGACTAATAAAGAAGAAAAGAGAGAAGAATCAAATAGATGCAATAAAAAATAATAAAGGGGATATCACCACCAACCCCACAGAAATATAATTACCATCAGAGAATACTATAAACACCTCTATGCAAATAAACTAGAAAACCTAGAAGAAATGGATAAATTCCTGGACACATACACTCTCCTGAGACTAAACCAGGAAGAAGTAGAATCCCTGAATAGACCAATAACAGGCTCTGAAATTGAGGCAATAATTAATAGTCTACCAACAAAAAAAGTCCAGGACCAGATGGATTCACAGTCGAATTCTACCAGAGGTACAAGGAGGAGCTGGTACCGTTCCCTCTGAAACTATTCCAATAAATAGAAAAAGAGGGAATCATCCCTAACTCATTTTATGAGGCCAACATCATCCTGATACCAAAGCCTGGCAGAGACACAACAAAAAAAAGAGAATTTTAGACCAATATCCCTGATGAACATCGATGCAAAAATCCTCAATAAAATACTGGCAAACCGAATCCAGCAGCACATCAAAAAGCTTATCCACCATGATCAAGTGGGCTTCATCCCTGGGATGCAAGGCTGGTTCAACATACGCAAATCAATAAACGTAATTCATCACATAAACAGAACCAAAGACAAAAACCACATGATTATCTAAATAGATGCAGAAAAGGCCCTTGACAAAATTCAACAGCCCGTCATGCTAAAAGTTCTCAATAAATTCAGTATTGGTGGTACGTATCTCAAAATAATAAGTGCTATTTATGACAAACCCACAGCCAATATCACACTGAATGGGCAACAACTGGAAGCATTCCCTTTGAAAACTGGCACAAGACAGGGATGCCCTCTCTCACCACTCCTATTCAACATAGTGTTGGAAGTTCTGGCCAGGGCAGTCAGGCAAGAGAAAGAAAGAAAGGGTATTCAGTTAGGAAAAGAGGAAATCAAATTGTCCCTGTTTGCAGATCATATGATTGTATATTTAGAAAACCCCATCATCTCAGCCCAAAATCTCCTTAAGCTGATAAGCAACTTCAGCAAAGTCTCGGGATACAAAATCAATATGCAAAAATCACAAGCATTCCTATACACCAATAAGAGACAAACAGAGAGCCAAATCATGAGTGAACTCCCATTCACAATTGCTTCAAAGAGAATAAAATACCTAGGCATCCAACTTACAAGGGATGTGAAGGACCTCTTCAAGGAGAACTACAAACCACTGCTCCTCGAAATAAAAGAGGACACAACCAAATGGAAGAACATTCCATGCTCATGGATAGGAAGAATCAATATCGTGAAAATGGCCATACTGCCCAAGGTAATTTATAGATTCAATGCCATCCCTATTAAGCTACCAATGACTTTCTTCACAGAATTGGAAAAAACTACTTTAAAGTTCACATGGAACCAAAAAAGATCCCACATTGCCAAAACAATCCTAAGCCAAAAGAACAAAGCTGGAGGCATGATGCTACCTGACTTCAAACTATACTACAAGGCCACAGTAACCAAAACAACATGGTACTGGTACCAAAACAGAGATATAGACCAATGGAACAAAACAGAGCCCTCAGAAATAATACCACACATCTACAACCATCTGATGTTTGACAAACCTGAGAAAAACAAGAAATGGGAAAAGGATTCCATATTTAGTAAATGGTGCTGGGAAAATGGCTAGCCATATGTAGAAAGCTGAAACTGGATCCCTTCCTTACACCTTATACAAAAATTAATTCTAGATGGATTAGAGACTTAAATGATAGACCTAAAACCATAAAAACCCTAGAAGAAAACCTAGCCAATACCATTCAGGACATAGGCATAGGCAAGTACTTCATGTCTAAAACACCAAAAGCAATGGCAACAAAAGCCAAAATTGAGAAATGGAATCTAATTAAACTAAAGCGCTTCTGCACAGCAAAAGAAACTACCATCAGAGTGAACAGGCAACCTACAGATTGGGAGAAAATTTTTGCAATCTACTCATCTGACAAAGGGCTAATATCCAGAACCTACAAAGAACTCAAACAAATTTACAAGAAAGAAGCAAAGAATCCCACCAAAAAGTGGACAAAGGATATGAACAGACACTTCTCAAAAGAAGACATTTATGCAGCCAACAGACACATGAAAAAATGCTCGACATCACTGGCCATCAGAGAAATGTGAATCAAAACCACAATGAGATACCGTCTCACAGCAGTTAGGATGGCGATCATTAAAAAATCAGGAAACAACAGGTTCTGGAGAGGATGTGGAGAAACAGGAATACTTTTACACTGTTCGTGGGATGTACACTAGTTCCACCATTGTGGAAGACAGTGTGGCGATTCCTCAAGGATCTAGAACTAGAAATACCATTTGACCCAGCCATCCCATTACTGGGTATATACCCAAAGGATTATAAATCATGCTGCTATAAAGACACATGCACACGTATGTTTATTGCGGCACTATTCACATAGCAAAGACTTGGAATCAACCCAAATGTCCATCCATGATAGACTGGATTAAGAAAATGTGGCACATATACACCATGGAATACTATGCAGCTATACAAAAGGATGAGTTCATTTCCTTTGTAGGGACATGGATGCAGCTGGAAACCATCATCCTCAGCAAACTATTGCAAGAATAGAAAACCAAACACCGTGTGTTCTCACTCATAGGTGGGAACTGAACAATGAGAACACTTGGACACAGGAAGGGGAACATCACACACTGGGGCCTGTCATGGGGCGGAGTGAGGGGGTAGGGATAGCATTAGGAGATATACCTAACGTAAATGACAAGTTAATGGGTGCAGCACACCAACATGGTACATATATACATATGTAACAAACCTGCACGTTGTGCACATGTACCCTAGAACTTAAAGTAAAATTAAAAAAAAAAAAAAAACAAGATGACCAGGCACCAGAACCTGTGAAATAAAAAAAAAAAAAAAAAGAAAAAAAGAAACTGGTAGCAGCAATATAAGGAAATACACACACACACACACACACACAAAATTATGTGTACATATATAAATATTTACATTTATATTTGAGAGAGGGTCTCACTCGGTCTCAAAGAGTCATCCAGGCTGGAGCGCAGTGGCACCATCATGGGTCACTGCAGCCTTGACCTCCTCAGGCTCAGGTGATCCTCCCACCTCAGCTCCCCTAGTAGCTGAGACAAATGCATCCACCACCACACCCAGCTATTATTATTATTATTTTTGTAGTATATTTTTTGGTAGAGATGGCATTTTGCCATGTTGCCCAGGCTGGTCTTGAGCTCCTGGGCTCAAGAAATCTGCCCACCTCCGCCTCCCAAAGTGCTGGGATAACAGGTGTGAGGCACTGTACCAGGCCCAATTATTCATATTTTATCTCATGTTAATAATAACGGACAGTATTTCTTCACTCTTTAGGATTGGGTCTCTATATGCTCTATATGTTTCTGACTTTTTGCATGAAATTAATAAGTATACTTGAGATGTTCTCACAGAAAAACAAACTTTTTCTTACAGGGCCCTCTATTTGTGAAATGCTCACCATCAACAGGTAAGTCTTCACACAGTTTCTCAATTTCTTCTTCCTCAAGTGGGATTCTCATGTTTTCAAGAGCATCATCTATTTTATTGACATTAACCTTTCCTCCTTAAAAAAGAAGGGGATAAGAATAAGAAAAATTTGTATGTATGCTAAAGACAGAAAAATGCTTGCTTATTTTAGTCAATCAACACAGACAGGAAGCATCATAAAACCTTTGAAGTGAACAAAAGAATCAGTTGTGGAGCAGGAACAGAAAAGTTTTCCCCATCAGTGTTCGAGAAAACACTGCTACAGCAATTTGTAGGAGGAAAAAGAGCAAGCAAGACTGATGAATTACAGCAAAGAGACAACAATCCAAAGATTTCTTACCAGTAAGATATGAAATTTGCTACAGTGACAAAATAGTGAAAGCTATTACCCCAAATGTGATTGTGTACGAGTAACAACGCCAGTTCATAATTTGAAGAATATATTAACATAATTAGTAATCTAATCATTGGGAAATAAGATAGGTTTTAAGAAAGTAAACACAAAAGCTTGAAGAACTCAGTTTTATCTTTTCTAGCATGATTTTTACTCACCTCTGTAAGTCTTCACTCCATCCATCAGCCTATCTTTATATACCCTTTTATTATCTGTAAAATAAGTCTCAATTTAATTCACAAGGAAGTGGAAATTCAGAAAGACATTAATGCTTATTAGTAAATTTTAATAAATTTATCTTAATAATAATCCAAAGAAGGAAGTAAATAAATTAATAAGTTTCTCAAGGTTAACTATATTCTGGTATTTGGTGTACTATTAGTGGAACTCTAACATGTTGAAATAGATTTTTTCTTTTCTTTTTTTTAGAGGTGCATCTTTCTTCCTTTCCACAATTCTTGTATCATCTTTTCCTATCTTTAGCTTTAGTTTTGTTATAAATGCTGAGTCTCACATTTAAAATTGTTTATCCCATAATAGCAATACCCCAAAGAAGACACTACCTCCCAAATTAAGATATAAATGGTAAAGACAGTACATTTTATATTAGAATTGGCTCTTCCTATGCTTGATTTTCTCTTAATTTTTAATAGGACTTTAAACAGTCATACTTCTAGAATTTTATGTGTACAACTCATAAATTCAAGATTCTCTGAAATTGAATGCAAGGTCTGAAATGCTTACCATCCAATGGCACTATGTCCAGTAGATCCTGGTTTTCTTTATTTGTAAATTCAATACCTACATTTCCTAGATAAAGTTGTATGTCACTGGCATTTATCTTATCACCTTGGAAAAAGATGGGAAACATAAGTGAATATTTTCACATACAATGATTCTAAATTTAGACAATTATAATAAAATAGTAATATCTCAACTTGCAAGAGATGTAATTGTAGAAGAACAAGAACACAATGTGGATTATCTGACTGCAGAGCATCATAAGAAGGAGCTAAAAATAGAATATTTCCTTTAAGCCTGGTCAAAAGAATGCTTTTATTCATGCTCTGAAAACAATGGAAACAAGCCGGATACTTATAATAAAATAGACTTCTTTTAAAAAGAAAAGCTACTCCTAAAAAAGTAGGCAATAAAAAAACTCACCAGTATTCTTAAAAAGAAGCATGTCATCAATACTTTGGTGAAATAAGGCTTGTGTATCATTTATATAATACTGAGGCATTCCATAAATAAATATATTAAAATAGTTTTACGTATAATAAGGGATCTTGATTTTATATCTTTTTGTTAGCATTTCTCACTCACCAGAAAATAAATTGGCTGCACTGATCACAGAATTTAATAAAATCTTTCCATTTTCTGAAATACAAAGCATAAATCAGGTAAAATAATTTTTTTTATTGCTATTAGGAATGAGATCACTTTTTTTCTTAAAATTTTCTAAGTTAACATTGCTTTCAGAGAGATTATTTGTTAATTTTTGAGTGTTTTTCTTGTACTCAACTACCTCATAGAATTCAAAAGACCATGTTTTAAATGCTAAATTGGATCTTAAATTCTTCTCCTAAACTGTCATTTTGACCTAAAAGATATCTGTCCAATGCCAGATGAATGGTCTCAAGTCAGAAATTGCTTACCCTCTATTTCAACTCCACTCTGACATTCATCTCATATTTGTTAAATAAAAACATGATCACCTCTATTTGTATAATACTTTTTTTTTTCTGAACAATTCCAAACCTTTTTTACCTTCTCACTTAGTTTTGTCAGTCTCCGACCTTTTGTAACATTTATTTCAATATCTTCCATTGTTTTCTTCTGAAGTGTTTGTTTTTCTAGTTAAATCTAAATCTACCAGTGTCCTTATTGGTTCTCTGACAACATTGAGATTAATAACCAGAAGTCATATTTTTATCCTTGAGGACTGTAACTCTACAAGTACTTCTTACTATTTATTTTATTTTTCTTTTTTTAAGAGACAGACTCTTGCTCTGTTACCCAGTCTGGAGTGCAATGGTGCAGTCATAGCTCACTGCAACCTCAAACTTCTGGGCTCAAGCAATCCTCCTGCCTTGGCTTCCCAAAGTGTTGGGATTATAGGTGTGAGCTACTGTGCCTGGCCTTCTTACTTTCTTTATTTTTGAGACGGAGTCTCACTCTATCACCCATGCTGGACTGCAGTGGCACAATCTGGGCTCACTGTGACCTCTGCCTTCCGGGTTCAAGTGATTCTCCTGCCTCAGTCTCCCAAGTAGCTGGGATTATAGGCCTGGTCCACTATATCTGGCTAATTTTTGTATTTTTAGTAGAGACGGGGTTTCACCATGTTGGCTCAGTTGGTCTTGAACTTCTGACCTCAGGTGATCTGCCTGCCTTGGCCTCCCAAAGTGCTGGGATCACAGGCGTGATCCACTGTGCCCAGCCCTGGCCTCCTTACTTTCTAAGTGAAATTGAATAAGCAAACTCTCAGAGGTTTTACGAGAGGATTTTAAAGATTCTTCAGAAAGAAAGTGATAAATGGTAAATGAAATACCATCAATTTTCAAATGGTTCCGTAGATCTTTCATTTCTTCATTTTCAAGTTTGTAGTTCATGTTTTCCAGAATGGTTTCTAGTTTATTTTCAAAGACCTTCCCTCCTTAAGAAAAAATATGTGAAATAAGAAAAATGTGAAATAATACATTAACCTTAAAAATTCTACTTAGGTATATGCCCTAAACTCCAGTGAGAGGGAGAAAAGCAAAGTCACAATGCAGATGTTCAGAGAGAACACAAAACCAAGGTGGCAGGGGATTGGGTATGGATATGAGGAAAAAGAACAGCTCCTTATACTTGTTGCATGATACCCTGCTAACATTTTAAGTAGACATTTGAAACAAAGAGAATGAATAAGGTTTATTATTCATTCTTCAGCTATTACTCATTGTGGAGAAATATGTTAGAAACAACAGCCGTAATAGCAGCCACTGAATTTGAAACCTACCATTATAACAGTAAATTGTCTGTACAAATTTAGTATTTATCTGAGCTTAAGCTATAAGTCATAAAAGGAAAGAAAAACTTTAGTAAACTAACTGTTAAATATAGCACAGTGAATCAACACCTCTCATCTGTGAAATGGTGATAATAAAAGTACCTACCTCATAGTATTTCTGTGAGAATTAAATAAATATATGTAAAGTATTGGGAATAGTGCCTGGTACACCACTCATTAGAAATTAGCTATTGCTATCATTAAGTAATTAAAAGGATTTTCAATTAAAAAAATTTTTTTTCAACTTTTATTTTAGGTTCAGGGGTACATTTGCTGCTTTCTTACATCGGTAAATTGTGTGTTGCTGAGGTTTGTTGTATAAATGATCCCATCACCTAGGTAGTGTGCATAGTACCCAACAGACAGCTTTTCAACCCTTGACCCCTCTTGGCCTACCTCCTCTACCCTTCCTAATAGTCCCCAGTGCCCAGTGTCTATTGTTCTCATCTTTATGTCCAGGTATAGTCAATGGTCAGCTCCCACTTATAAGTGATAATATGCAGTATTTTGTTTTCTGTCCCTGTGTTAATTTGCTTAGAATAATAGCTTCCAGCTACACCCATGTTGCTGCAAAGGGCAGGATTTTGTTCTTTTTTATGGATGCATAGTATTTCATGGTGTATATGTACCACATTTTCTTTATCTAGTCTACTGCTGATAGGTATCTAGGTTGATTCCATGTCTTTGGTATTGCAAATATGCTGTGATGAACTTACAAGTGTATGTGTCTTTTTGGTAGAATGACTTATTTTCCTTTGGGTATATACCCAGTAGTGGGATTTCTGGGTCAGATGGTAGTTTAACCCCCAATTCTCTGAGAAATCTCCAAACTGCTCTCCACAGTGGCTGAACTAATTACATTTGTTCCCTTTTCTCCACAGCCTCATCAACATCTGTTATTTTTTGTCTTTTTAAGAAAAGCCATTCTGACTGGTGTGAGATGGTATCTTATTGTGGTTTTGACTTACATTTCTTTAATGATTAGTGATGTTGAGCATTTTTTCATATGTTTGCCAGCTACATGTATGTCTTCTTTTGAGAAGTATCTGTTTTTATCCTTTGTAAAGGGACTTTAGAAAAGGAAATATAAAGCTTAAGATTTCAATTTTACTTAACTTCTTATTACACATATTACTCACCTTGGAAAGTCTTTAAACGATCTAGTAACAGATTGCGACACACCTTTCCATCAGCTATAAGACAAGGCATAATTGATGTCATAGAGAAAGTGATACAGCAATTCATAACAAGAATATATAGACTATTATTTCATAAAGACAACAATCTTACATAATTTGCCTTATAGATTTAACCAGTTTCGCATCCACACATCCTTCTCTTCCTTGGCTTTAAGCATAAAGTGAAGGAGTAAAGTTCTAAACTTATCCATCTTACTATGCTGAAACTATCTTTCTGCCTTGACTCTTTTTATCCTGCTATTATTATATGACTTCTCTTTTTTCTCCCTTTTCTTTATGCTTTAGGACTTCCAGACATTCCCAAGGTAATAAACTAAATTAAAAATGTTTAATAAATTAAAAACTCCTTATTCATTTACAAAGTTTTCAAGCTCAGTCCCAATAAGTAAGCTCCATCACCATAATAGTCTTCATGAGAGCAAGGACTTTTGTCTTTAATCTCATTATCTAAGAAGTACTCAGTAAATATGTTGAATATAAATATAGGTGGAATAAATGTTTAATGATTCTCACCTCCCCCAATACCATCA
Organism: Theropithecus gelada; assembly: GCF_003255815.1. NCBI lineage: Eukaryota > Metazoa > Chordata > Mammalia > Primates > Cercopithecidae > Theropithecus > Theropithecus gelada. The sequence continues at coordinate 36,016,889 of NC_037684.1, read as the reverse complement.
CCTAAACTAAGTTCCCCCAAAGGTCAAACTGTATCAGAAATGCTCACAAGTAACTGGCAGAGTTTTTAGCAGCTTCCAGCGTTCCTTAGGTGTGAGTTCTATCCCTATGTTTTTCAAAATATCATCTACTTCATTAGTATTAATCTTGGTTCCTTTGAAAAGATGGAAAAGATGATGAAAAATCTGAGTGAGTGACAAATGATTTTAAACTATGAATGCCATCTAAGTTTAATTGCAGGCTTAAATAGTCAAAATGCTGAGTCAAAATTCTAAGGGGATGTCAGAAATATAACTCAATCTCAAAATTCTAGAGAAGAAAATACCTTTTGAACGCTCTAATAATAACAGGATAAATCAACACTCTGAAATGGGGCTTGTATAAAGGTATATATCTATGACTACTGTATAAATGACTATGTAAATAATTCTTTGAAGATAGGTAGCATCCATATTTGCCTATGTGATAAGATGAATTATTCCTAAAAAGAATTATGACAATGTTTTGTTTCACCAATTATATGGTAATCTAGATTTCTATCTGTTTAAACAATGGAAAAGTGATGTTCATTATTGAAAAAAATGCAGAAGATATAAGGTATTTTACCAAGACTTTATAATTTGGTAGTTTTGCTAAAAAAGTATATAATCAAAAACTATCCTGGGTTATTGGATAAAAGATACCACAATATACTAAAAGGACTAACAAGTCAATGTCAGTATGATGGAAATAGAGTATTTAAAGGTATAACAGAAAAAGTATTAGAATATAGCTATTCGGCGGAGCAAGATGGCTGAATAGGAACAGCTCCAGTCTCCAACTCCCAGTGCCAGCGACACAGAAGACAGGTGATTTCTGCATTTTCAACTGAGGTACTGGGTTTATCTCACTAGGGAGTGCCTGACAAATCAGTGCTGCTCAGCTGCTGTAGCCCGACCAGTGAGAGCTGAAGCAGGGCGAGGCATCGCCTCACCTGGGAAGCACAAGGGGGAAGGGAATCCCTTTTCCTAGCCAGGGGAACTGAGACCCACAACACCTGGAAAATGGGGTAACTCCCACCCCAATACTGCGCTCTACCAAGGATCTTAGCAAACGGGCACACCAGGAGACTATATCCCACACCTGGCCGGGAGGGTCCCACGCCCACCGAGCCTCCCTCATTGCTGGCACAGCAGTCTGTGATCTCGCAGCAAGGCAGCAGCGAGGCTGGGGGAGGGGCGCCTGCCATTGCTGAGGCTTAAGTAGATAAACAAAGCGGCTAGGAAGCTCGAACTGGGTGGAGCTCACAGCAGCTCAAGGAGTCCTGCCTGTCTCTGTAGACTCCACCTCTGGGGACAGGGCACAGCTAAACAACAACAACAACAACAACAACAAAAAGCAGCTGAAACCTCTGCAGACGCAAACGACTCTGTCTGACAGCTTTGAAGAGAGCAGTGGATCTCCCAACACGGAGGTTGAGATCTGAGAAGGGACAGACTGCCTGCTCAAGTGGGTCCCTGACCCCTGAGTAGCCTAACTGGGAGACATCCCCCACTAGGGGCAGACCGACACCCTACACCTCACACGGTGGAGTACACCCCTGAGAGGAAGCTTCCAAAGCAAGAATCAGACAGGTACACTCGCTGTTCAGCAATATTCTATCTTCTGCAGCCTCTGCTGCTGATACCCAGGCAAATAGGGTCTGGAGTGGAGCTCAAGCAATCTCCAACAGACCTACAGCTGAGGGTCCTGACTGTTAGAAGGAAAACTAACAAACAGGAAGGACACCCACACCAAAACCCCATCAGTACGTCACCATCATCAAAGACCAGAGGCAGATAAAACCACAAAGATGGGGAAAAAGCAGGGCAGAAAAGCTGGAAATTCAAAAAATAAGAGCGCATCGCCCCCTGCAAAGGAACGCAGCTCATTGCCAGCAACGGATCAAAGCTGGACGGAGAATGACTTTGACGAGATGAGAGAAGAAGGCTTCAGTCCATCAAACTTCTCAGAGCTAAAGGAGGAATTACATACCCAGTGCAAAGAAACTAAAAATCTTGAAAAAAGAGTGGAAGAATTGATAACTAGAATAATTAATGCAGAGAAGGCCATAAATGAATGCACAGAGATGAATACCATGACACGAGAAATACGTGACAAATGCACAAGCTTCAGTAACCGACTTGATCAACTGGAAGAAAGAGTATCAGCGATTAAGGATCAAATGAATGAAATGAAGCGAGAAGAGAAACCTAAAGAAAAAAGAAGAAAAAGAAATGAACAAAGCCTGCAAGAAGTATGAGATTATGTAAAAAGACCAAATCTACGTCTGATTGGGGTGCCTGAAAGTGAGGGGGAAAATGGAACCAAATTGGAAAACACTCTTCAGGATATCATCCAGGAGAACTTCCCCAACCTAGTAGGGCAGGCCAACATTCAAATTCAGGAAATACCGAGAATGCCACAAAGATACTCCTCAAGAAGAGCAGCTCCAAGGCACATAATTGCCAGATTCACCAAAGTTGAAATGAAGGAAAAAATCTTAAGGGCAGCCAGAGAGAAAGGTCGGGTTACCCACAAAGGGAAGCCCATCAGACTAACAGCAGATCTCTCGGCAGAAACTCTACAAGCCAGAAGAGAGTGGGGGCCAATATTCAACATTCTTAAAGAAAAGAATTTTAAACCCAGAATTTCATATCCAGCCAAACTAAGTTTCATAAGTGAAGGAGAAATAAAATCCTTTACAGATAAGCAAATGCTTAGAGATTTTGTCACCACCAGGCCTGCCTTACAAGAGACTCTGAAGGAAGCACTAAACATGGAAAGGAATAACCGATACCAGCCATTGCAAAAACATACCAAAATATAAAGACCAACGACACTATGAAGAAACTGCATCAACTAATGTGCAAATTGAACAGCTAGCATCATGATGACAGGATCAAATTCAAACATAACAATATTAACCTTAAATGTAAATGGACTAAATGCTCCAATTAAAAGACCCAGACTGGCAAACTGGATAAAGAGTCAAGACCCATCAGTTTGCTGTATTCAGGAGACCCATCTCACATGCAGAGACACACATAGACTCAAAATAAAGGGATGGAGGAAGATCTACCAAGCAAATGGAGAACAAAAAAAAGCAGGGGTTGCAATACTAGTCTCTAATAAAATAGACTTTAAACCATCAAAGATCAAAAGAGACAAAGAAGGCCATTACATAATGGTAAAGGGACCAATTCAACAGGAAGAGCTAACTATCCTAAATATATATGCACCCAATACAGGAGCACCCAGATGCATAAAGCAAGTCCTTAAAGACTTACAAAGAGACTTAGACTCCCATACAATAATAATGGGAGACCTCAACACCCCACTGTCAACATTAGACAGATCAACGAGACAGAAAATTAACAAGGATATCCAGGAATTGAACTCATCTCTGTAGCAAGCAGACCTAATAGACATCTACAGAACTCTCCACCCCAAATCAACAGAATATACATTCTTCTCAGCACCACATCGCACTTATTCCAAAATTGATCACAGAATTGGAAGTAAAGCACTCCTCAGCAAATGTACAAGAACAGAAATTATAACAAACTGTCTCTCAGACCACAGTGCAATCAAACTAGAACTCAGGACTAAGAAACTCAATCAAAACCACTCAACTACATGGAAACTGAATAACCTGCTCCTGAATGACTACTGGGTACATAACCAAATGAAGGCAGAAATAAAGATGTTCTTTGAAACCAATGAGAACAAAGATACAACATACCAGAATCTATGGGACACATTTAAAGCAGTGTGTAGAGGGAAATTTATAGCACTAAATGCCCACAAGAGAAAGCTGGAAAGATCTAGGCCGGGCGCGGTGGCTCAAGCCTGTAATCCCAGCACTTTGGGAGGCCGAGACGGGCGGATCACGAGGTTGGGAGATCGAGACCATCCTGGCTAACACGGTGAAACCCCGTCTCTATTAAGAAATACAAAAAACTAGCCGCGCGAGGTGGCGGGCGCCTGTAGTCCCAGCTACTCGGGAGGCTGAGGCCGGAGAATGGCGTAAACCCGGGAGGTGGAGCTTGCAGTGAGCTGAGATCCGGCCACTGCACTCCAGCCTGGGTGACAGAGCGAGACTCCGTCTCAAAAAAAAAAAAAAAAAAAAAGAGAAAGCTGGAAAGATCTAAAATTGACACTCTAACATCACAATTGAAAGAACTAGAGAAGCAAGAACAAACACATTCAAAAGCTAGCAGAAGCCAAGAAATAACTAAGATCAGAGCAGAACTGAAGGAGATAGAGACACAAAAAACCCTTAAAAAAATCAATGAATCCAGGAGTTGGTTGAAAAGATCAACAAAATTGATAGACTGCTAGCAAGACTAATAAAGAAGAAAAGAGAGAAGAATCAAATAGATGCAATAAAAAATGATAAAGGGGATATCACCACCGACCCCACAGAAATACAAACTACCATCAGAGAATACTATAAACACCTCTACGCAAATAAACTAGAAAATCTAGAAGAAATGGATAATTTCCTGGACACTTACACTCTCCCAAGACTTAACCAGGAAGAAGCGCAATTCCTGAATAGACAAATAGCAGGCTCTGAAATTGAGGCAATAATTAATAGCCTACCAAAGAAAAAAAGTCCAGGACCAGATGGATTTACAGCTGAATTCTACCAGAGGTACAAGGAGGAGCTGGTACCATTCCTTCTGAAACTATTCCAATCAATAGAAAAAGAGGGAATCCTCCCTAACTCATTTTATGAGGCCAACATCATCCTGATACCAAAGCCTGGCAGAGACACAACAAAAAAAGAGAATTTTAGACCAATATCCCTGATGAACAACGATGCAAAAATCCTCAATAAAATACTGGCAAACCGAATCCAGCAGCACATCAAAAAGCTTATCCACCATGATCAAGTGGGCTTCATCCCTGGGATGCAAGGTTGGTTCAACATACGCAAATCAATAAACGTAATCCAGCATATAAACAGAACCAAAGACAAAAACCACATGATTATCTCAATAGATGCAGAAAAGGCCTTTGACAAAATTCAACAGCCCTTCATGCTAAAAACGCTCAATAAATTCGGTATTGATGGAACGTATCTCAAAATAATAAGTGCTATTTATGACAAACCCACAGCCAATATCATACTGAATGGGCAAAAACTGGAAAAATTCCCTTTGAAAACTGGCACAAGACAGGGATGCCCTCTCTCACCACTCCTATTCAACATAGTGTTGGAAGTTCTGGCTAGGGCAATCAGGCAAGAGAAAGAAATCAAGGGTATTCAGTTAGGAAAAGAAGAAGTCAAATTGTCCCTGTTTGCAGATGACATGATTGTATATTTAGAAAACCCCATCATCTCAGCCCAAAATCTCCTTAAGCTGATAGGAAACTTCAGCAAAGTCTCAGGATACAAAATTAATGTGCAAAAATCACAAGCATTCTTATACACCAGTAACAGACAAACAGAGAGCCAAATCATGAATGAAGTTCCATTCACAATTGCTTCAAAGAGAATGAAATACCTAGGAATCATCCAACTTACAAGGGATGTAAAGGACCTCTTCAAGGAGAACTACAAACCACTGCTCAGTGAAATTAAAGAGGAAACAAACAAGTGGAAGAACATACCATGCTCATGGATAGGAAGAATCAATATCGTGAAAATGGCCATACTGCCCAAGGTTATTTATAGATTCAATGCCATCCCCGTCAAGCTACCAATGAGTTTCTTCACAGAATTGGAAAAAACTGCTTTAAAGTTCATAAAAAGAGCCTGCATTGCCAAGACAATCCTAAGTCAAAAGAACAAAGCTGGAGGCATCACACTACCTGACTTCAAACTATACTACAAGGCTACAGTAACCAAAACAGCATGGTACTGGTACCAAAACAGAGATGTAGACCACTGAGACAGAACAGAGTCCTCAGAAATAATACCACACATCTACAGCCATCTGATCTTTGACAAACCTGAGAAAAACAATAAATGGGGAAAGGATTCCCTATTTAATAAATGGTGCTGGGAAAAAAATTCCCTATTTAATAAATGGTGCTGGCTAGCCATAAGTAGAAAGCTGAAACTGGATCCTTTCCTTACTCCTTATACGAAAATTAATTCAAGATGGATCAGAGACTTAAATGTTAGACCTAATACCATAAAAACCCTAGAAGAAAATCTAGGTAATACCATTCAGAACATAGGCATGGGCAAGGACTTCATGTCTAAAACACCAAAAGCAATGGGAACCAAAGCCAAAATTGACAAATGGGATCTCATTAAACTAAAGAGCTTCTGCACAGCAAAAGAAACTACCATCAGAGTGAACAGGCAACCTACAGATTGGGAGAGAATTTTTGCAACCTACTCATCTGACAAAGGGCTAATATCCAGAACCTATAAAGAACTCAAACAAATTTACAAGAAAAAAACAAACAACCCCATCGAAAAGTGGGCAAAGGATATGAACAGACACTTCTCAAAAGAAGACATTCATACAGCCAACAGACACATGAAAAAATGCTCATCATCACTGGCCATCAGAGAAATGCAAATCAAAACCACAATGAGATACCATCTCACACCAGTTAGAATGGCAATCATTAAAAAGTCAGGAAACAACAGGTGCTGGAGAGGATGTGGAGAAATAGGAACACTTTTACACTGTTGATGGGATTGTAAACTAGTTCAACCATTATGGAAAACAGTATGGCGATTCCTCAAGGATCTAGAACTAGAAGTACCATATGACCCAGCCATCCCATTACTGGGGATATACCCAAAGGATTATAAATCATGCTGCTATAAAGACACATGCACACGTATGTTTATTGCAGCACTATTCACAATAGCAAAGACTTGGAATCAACCCAAATGTCCATCAGTGACAGACTGGATTAAGAAAATGTGGCACATATACACCATGGAATACTATGCAGCCACAAAAAAAGGATGAGTTTGTGTCCTTTGTAGGGACATCGATGCAGCTGGAAACCATCATTCTCAGCAAACTATCGCAAGAACAGAAAACCAAACACCGCATGTTCTCACTCATAGGTGGGAACTGAACAATGAGATCACTTGGACTTGGGAAGGGGAACATCATACACCGGAGCCTATTATGGGGAGGGGGGAGGTGGGAGGGATTGCATTGGGAGTTATACCTGATGTAAATGACGAGTTGATGGGTGCTGACAAGTTGATGGGTGCAGCACACCAACATGGCACAAGTATACATATGTAACAAACCTGCATGTTATCCACATGTACCCTAGAACTTAAATAATAATAATAAAAAAAAAGAATATAGCTATTTACAACAATTTTCCCTATAACTTTTTTTTTTTTTTTTTTTTGGCTGGAGTGCAGTGGTGAGATCTTGGCTCACTGTAACCTCTGACCCCCGGGTTCCAACGATTCTCCCACCTCACTCTCCTAAGTAGCTGGGATTACAGGCACGCACCACCAGTCCCATCTAATTTTTTATATTTTTAGTAGAGACGGGGTTTCACCACATTGGCCAGGCTGGTCTCGAACTCCTGAGCTCCAGTGATCCATCTGCCTCGGCCTCCCAAAGTGCTGGAATTATAGGCGTGAGCCACTGTGCCCAGCCTACCTATAATTTTTTACTCACCTGTAAATGACTCTACATTTTCCATGACCTTATTCAGTTTAACCTTCTTTTCATCTGTAAGATAAGGTACAAATGAGACCAGCCATAATGACTCAGACCCAGAAAATATGCTATTAACACCTTACATCGTAGAATACAACATTAACATTCAGAAGTTTGCCCTGATTTGTTCTATAAATGTATTCATTTTCATGCCCAGATGATCATGGTAGTGAAGGATGAAGTTCCAAATATGATAACTATATAGCACAGAAGAAGAAATTAAAGTATATAAAATTCTATACACAATGGTTCTAGGAAATTTTGAAAGCATTGCTTTGACTTCCTTTCCACTTGGCCTGTCCCACTTTAGAATCCAGGAATAACCCTATGTTTGACCACTTTATTATTACAGGATTTGAAAGAAATATATTCTATAATATTGGTGTATTTACCTACCTAAAGGATCATGGCTACTTCTACATGCAACTGTTACTCAGCCCTTTCTCCATGCTTCTGACTCCCTGGCCACAAAGATTTCCAATCTTTGCTGACTCTCATTTAATTTGTGTACTTACTAGTTGATAATTCTCATCTCAAGGGCCACATCACACAACCTCCTTAAAGAATCATTCCTATCATAGTCTGTGTGGCTCTGCTTACCTCTCTTATGTGAGACAGTATGATTTGGTAGAAAGGGCAAACCTTTCAAGTTATATAGATCTGAATTGCCATCTTTACTTTTCCATTTAGTGGCCACATGGCCTCAAGCAAATCAATTAACCTTTGTGACTGATTTTCCATTTCCACATCAGATACATTAGGATGATAATCTACTTTGCAGTTATTTTGAGGACTATTAACATATGTCAAGTACTGATTATTGTTTTTGGTATATAGTAGGCAGTTAATACTTGATAATTATTGTCTGTGGCTATTTCAATAGAGGTGATTAGTTTATATTACCAGGAATATGACAGCATGAGAATAAGAGAAAGAGGATTGGCCAGTTTCCTGTATTAGCTACTTAATTAGTATGCAATTCTGTGTTCTTATTAATTAAATATTATTTTGTGCAAATAGTCTTGCAAAATATCTGTTCAAGTGGGTAAGATTGACCTGATTTATATTAGCAAATATTTCTAGTAAAAAGACATATTAAATAGAGCAAGACTATACATAAAATTCTGAATCTGTGTGCTTTGGATCAGAAAGAAGAGAGATAGCGGTAATACATTTTTATAGTACAGTAAGGATCTTAGATAATTGGCTTTTAATTCAACATATCATTCACAATCTCAGACCCACACAATACACTATAATACTAAGGAAAGCCACTGTGTTGCTTACCAGAGAGAAGGATGCATTTTCTATTTCTTTTTCATAGGATTTTAAAAACTACACTTTTTATATGATCAAAACAACATGCTGGAAAGGAACAACCAGTACCAGCCACTGTAAAAACGTGCCAAATTGTAAAGACCATCGATGCTATGAAGAAACTGCATCAATTAATGGGCAAAATAACCAGCTAACATCATAATGACAGGATCAAATTCACACATAACAATATCAACCTTAAATGTAAATGGGCTAAATACCCCAATTAAAAGACACAGACTGGCAAATTGGATAAAGAGTCAAGACCCATCAGTGTGCTGTATTCAGGAGACCCATCTCACATGCAGAGACACACATAGGCTCAAAATAAAGGGATGCAGGAAGATCTACCAAGCAAAAAGTCTGAGATAATAGATTTTTTTTAGATGAATACATTTTGAAATTTTATTACAGGATCTCAGAGTTTCCTTGAAGATACAATGACATGCTCACCAGTAGTTGGCAGGTGGTTCTGCAGGTATTCAATTTCCTCATCTTCCAGCTCATAACCCATGTTTTCCAGGATAGTACCAATTTTAGAGACATTGCACTTCCCACCTTAGGAAAGAAGGAAGTGATAAAATATAGGAACTGATAGCTAAGAAAAATACTGGTTATATTCAGTCACCAATAAAAATCAAATAGAACAAATCCATTGCCAGTAATAATTTTTTTAAAAAACTGTTCAGGGCTACATAAATAAAGCCTTACTGTGGAAGCCAGGAATATAATATGTTTTGCCACTCTTGTTTCAGGGGAAGCTTTCTATACTTTGGAAAAAAGGTGTATTTAGAAGAAAACTATATATTACATAATATATAATTTTATTATATACTAATTATATGTACTACTTTTTTACATTATAAATTACATATGTTTTTTTTAAATGAACTTGATGAATTATGTTAGATAAGAATTAGAGCTCTGGACAGCAAATAGAATTTAAAACTTTTGCAAAGTATAAATTATCACATTAAATATAGTTGTATCTAAGACCTATAGGCTAATGTGACAATAAAATAGATAATCTAATTGTTATCTAATGATAAGGTCTTTTAATAGTTAAGGTAAAGCTTACAAGTCATAGTTTTACTTGCCTTATTGGGCTTTTTTACTTACCAGGAAATGATTTTATATTATCAAGCAATATATTTTTATATACCTTTCCGTCATCTGTAAAATAAGGCACAGTTAAGATCAAAGAAAAAATTACAGAGACAGTCAAAAAAAGAGTAGAAAGAACATATATATATATATACACACACACATACATATATATATATAGAGAGAGAGACAGAGAGAGAGAGAGAGAGAGAGAGAAAGAGATGGAATCTCACTCTGTTGCCCAGGCTAGAGTGCAGTGGCACAATCTCAGCTCACTCTGCCTCTCAGGTTCAAGCGATTCTTCCACCTCAGCCTCCTAAGTAGCTGGGATTATAGGCATGCGCTACCATGCCCAGCTAATTTTTGTATTTTTAGTAGAGATGGGGTTTTGCCATGTTGGCCAGGCTAGTCTCGAACTCCTGACCTCAGGTGATCGCCCACCTTGGCCTCCGAAAGTGCTGGGATTACAGGTGTGAGCCACCATGCCCAGCCGCAATTTTTAAATGCAGATTTTAAAAAAGTACTTTCTTAATTTGCATTCCTACATTTCCTACAGCCACACCTCTTCATAACTAAGTCCAAAAATAAGATGAGAATAAAATTCTTAATGTGGACAGTCCATTCATTCTTATACACTGAAACAGATGTGCCTTTTCCCCACTCTGCTTTTTCCCTTTTCCTTCTCTCTGCTACTAACTAATTCAGCTTTCTTTTCTCTTTGGCCTCCTTAAGCTTTATTTAATCTCGGGGTAATGATACTCTTAATGGCAGGACTCAGGTTTGAAGATATGACAGCCTCTCAAAACTAAAAATTTAAATGTCAAATGCATAATATATTTACAACCAGAGGTTAATCTTTTTCTTTTTTTTTGATGACATCTCACTGCATTGTGCAGGCTGGAGTGCAGTGGCACGATCTCGGCTCACTGCAACCTCTGCCTCTGTGGTTCAAGCGACTCTCCTGCCTCAGCCTCCTGAGTAACTGGGATTACAGGCACGCACCACCACGCCTGGCTAATTTTTGTAATTTTTAGTAGGGACGGGGTTTCACCATGTTGGCCAGGTTGGTCTCAAACTCCTGGCATCAGGTAATCTGCCCTCCTTGGCCTCCCAGAGTGCTGGGATTACCACCATGCCCGGACTCTTTCTGTCTTTTTATAGGAAATCAGAGGGGCCCATTTTTATGATATTCTCACATTTAAGTCCACACTAGCACAGAAATATATATCATAGTAGTGCATAAAATACCTACCAGTAATTGGCAACATTTTCATCAGGTTCCAGAGTTCCCTATTTGTGAGCTCTATTCCCATGTCTCCCAGTACTTTTTGTATGTCCTTGGCTTGAATTTTTCCTCCTTGTAAAAGATGGGAATGGAGAGACACGTAAGAATTGCCTCCTGACTCAAAGTGATGAAAAGTGTTTATGCTTGTATAGTATTATCTACAGCTTTCAGATGAAGAGCACAGGAAATGGAAATTATTTCTTAAAATCTAAATAAGATCCTTATTTATAATGCTCTTAATGACTTAGAGAACTTAACCCAGCTCATAGTAAGGGGATGTACAAGATGCTCAGTGATCTAAATATGTATGAACATCACACACCGGGGCCTATTATGGGGAGGGGGTAGAGGGGAGGGATGGCATTGGGAGTTATACCTGATGTAAATGACGAGTTGATGGGTGCTGATGAGTTGATGGGTGCAACACACCAACATGGCACAAGTATACATATGTAACAAACCTGCACGTTGTGCACAGGTACCTTAGAACTTAGAGTATAATTTAAAAAAAAAAAGCAAACAAATCAAAAAACCCTAAAAAAATATATATATATGCATAAGCTGTTATGTAATCTGAATCATATTACCATCAGGTGAAATCTGTGTTACTTTTGCTTTGCCTGAATTATGAGATAGATTAGTCTCACTGACTACATTATTTGTATACCTGTCAAAGTTTTACCTTAACATTTACTGGGTTACAGTAGGTGCTTAGCAAGCATTTTGAATGAATGAATGAACACATGTGTAGCCTATTTAATCACAGTGAAATGCATCATAAAATCAAGGTTTCAGAGTGTAAGACTTGTTATAGAGGTGTAGCACCACAAAGTTGTAGCGAAGACATAAATAATTCAGTGAAATCTTCACTATTAAACCCAAATTTTAATCATTAAAAAAGTAGAAGTTAATTAGTCAATGATAGAATAAGAAAACACAATTTTAAATATGTATGTGAAAGTGAAGTATTTGCATTTTGGTTTTATATCTTTTCACAAAATGTCTTGCTCACCTGTGAATTTATTTACTTCTTTTAGTAGTTTATGCAGATCAGTCATCCCAGAAGCTAAAAAACAATCCAAAAATGCAGACAAACATAACTGCATGCTGATTCAAAAAGACTGTCAGAGCAAAGGAATCATTTTCTTTATGATTTGTTTTAAATTATAGCCTAATAACATACATAGATAAGCATAAAATAGGGAAAATTACAAAAATGTTAACTATTAATTTCATCAATTATTCTCTCCTTCTCTCTTTTAAGATCTCAAACTTTATACACTGTGGAACATCTACTCCCTTGGGCATGGTCTCCTTACACTACATACTACCAATTCCTAGGAACAAGATGAAAACATTTCTGTTTGGAACCTTAAGCTATTTCCCCATTGAACACTGCCCCATGCCAACATCCCCCTGTTGTATTTATTTTCTAGTAATATGTTCATTATATACTCAAAGATATGTTCATTACATACTCAAAATAAAAATAAATAAACGTGCTTTTAAATAAAAAGAATGTATCTACTTATTCTGTATCCCATCCAGACATCCTAACCCAGCAACTAGCATAAGACTTTATACATAGCAGTATTAAATACTTTACATTAAATGGCGGATTGGAACATATTACAATGGTACAAGTAGCTCTCAAATCATTGTATTTTTTCAAAGTTGCAGATGCAATATATTTTGGGGTAAGAAGAAAACTAGAAACTATGCACATTATTGGTATTTTGGTATTTTCTTGCCATAAAGGGTTATTTTTTTTTAAATTTTTTTCCAGACAGAGTCTCACTCTGTTACCCAGGCTGGAGAGCAGTGGTGTAATCTTGGCTCACTGCAACCTTCGCCTCCCTGGCTCAAGCAATTCTTGTGCCTTAACCACCCAAGTAACTGGGATTACAGGCATGCACCACAACACCTGGCTAATTTTTATATTTTTAGCAGAAATGAGGTTTTGCCATGTTGGCCAGGCTGGTCTCAATCTCCTGGCCTCAGGTGATCCGCCTGCCTCAACCTCCCAAAGTGGTAGGATTACAGGCATGAGCCACTGCACCTGGTCAAAAGGTTATGTTATTTATTATTATGCAATCCCATTCTTCTTTTGGGGTAGTTTCCAAAACACATTTTCTATTCATTTAGTTAGCAGATTTGCACTTTGGGGGCGCTATATATAGAACAATGTATTACATAAAACTCCTATGGAGCACAGAAAGAAAACAATATGGAAAATAGTGAAGAGATCTTAAGGGCCATGGAGGACACAGCAATAAGGTTTACCTTACATTTAATCAGAGTTACAGAAGAAACAAACCCACGGAATAAAGACAATAATGGAAGAGATGATGGCTAATAATTTTTCAGATCTGATGAAAGATTCCAATTGTCAGACTCAAAAAGCCCAGTGAATCCCAAGGAGGATAAATAAAAACAAATACATTTCCGTCTTCCATAGTGAAACTTCAAAACCTAAGACAAATGTCTTAAAGCAGCAGCAGCAGCAGCAGCAGCAGCAGCAACAACAACAAAAAGATTACTCTCTCAGGAAAAATAAACATTAGAAAGCAGAAGACAGTGGAATGATATCTAAAATGTGCTAAAAGAAAATAACTGTCTACCTAGACTGCTAGGTCCGGAGAAAATATCTGTCAAAACAAGAGCAAAACAAATATATTTTTAGACCAGAAAGAAAAAAGAAGTATTTGTCACTAGCAAATCCTAAATAAAGGAAATTATTTTAGGCAGAAGAAAAGTGATCCCAAAGGGAAGGCCTGAAGTAAAAGAAAAAATGAAGAGCAAAAAATAGGTAAACATTTGGGTAAATCTGAATAAGTTGTGACTTTATAAGACGTTACTACTGATACAGGTTTGCTGAATTAAAACAAGATAGCATGAATGACATAAAGAAGACTAATATGGGGAAGAGGAAACATAGAGTTAAAATGTTCTTAGGTCCTTCTATTATCTAGGAGAAAATGAATTTGGGGATGCAGTAACCTGCAAATTTATGTTATTTTCTTTATCAAGGTCAGCAATAGAAGTGGAGATCTAAACGACTGGGTTGATCAAAATTTGGGGGTTTTATACAGCAGGAATGACAGAGAGAGTAGTTTGACAATGAAAGAAGTTAGGAAACAGTTTGTATATTGAAAGGAGATGGAGAAATCCAGGAACTAGTATTTTTGATGAAGATGAGGTACATTTCTTGGGAACAAGAGAACTGGAAGGTTAAAAAAGAAGGTAAAATACTGCTGGTTATGATTTCTAAAGTACAGGAGATGAGACCAAGGAAGGAATAATGTGAGCCAGTGCCAAAACACAGGAAGAAGGGATCGGGAAGTTGGTACATCACAAAGTTATAGAGAAATGTATAGCTGGATGAAAAGACCTTCCTATGTTATTACACTATGTACTCACAAAAATAAAAAATAAAAAAGTTACTAAAATTATGTAATTAATCTGAAATTAATGATCCTTCTCAGTGGTTAATAAGCTGTCTAGCTTCTTTCAACGACAGACTTATTTTAACTCACTCTAAGACATATACCATGTACCCTGAAATTAGTGAAAATACACTAAATTAAAATGTGTTCTTACGTTAGGACTGAGTTCTTCCCTGAGTTATAAAAAGTCATATCAGCACCCAAACAGATCTAGCCTCAGGAATTCTCATGCATAAGCCTATAAATAAAATTTCCTCAAAAGGTCTAATACTGTCTATACTGCTCACCATCAACTGGTAGGTTTTGTGACAAATCTTTAAGTTCCTTATCTGGAAGCATGATTTTCACATTTTCCAAAACGTTTTCCAGGTTACTAACATCAACTCTTCCACCTAAGGAAAGAATCAAGAATATGAGGGAAATTTAATGACCTTCTGAACAAGAAAATTTCAATTAATCCCCATGCACTATGGCTATCAGCAAAAATATCAATGACCCAAATGTTCAAGCGCATAAAGGTAGGCAAGATGGGATTAGAATTGTAACCTCTTGCCTGATCTTGAAAACCCTGCAAATTACAGATTGATTCTCCGATGAATTACTATTGTGGAGACAAAGTGAAAACATCTTTCTGGTAGGAAGGGCCTAAAAGCTCAGTTTAGTTCTTTTAGTTCCTGAAATGCCCTGAACAACTGCAATACTTAGCTTCACATTTTCTATGTAGAACCAGATTTAAATCCGCTTTTCAACTAAACTGGGCAAAAGCCAAGCTTGACCGCAAAATGAAAGACTATTTGGAAAATGCAGCTATATTTAAAAACAGCAGAATAAATATAGAATTAATTATTATGAGAGATGGTAAGACCTGTAAGAGAATAACCAGGCAGTAATACAAATTTGAGGCAGGAGGATTCTCTTCATGCTTCTTACCTTTGAATGATTTCACACCATCTAGCAATCTATTTTCAGATATAGTTCCATCATCTGCAGGAAAAGGCAAAATTCACAGCACAGATAAAGTGATACAGAGACTTAGAAAACTTGTAAAAATATATCATTTCATAAAAATATTTCTAAATGATTTGCTTTAGGAATAATTTTGATTTTTGCTGTCCCATGAGTTTGAAACCACAGAATGGAGAAAACTCTCAGAGTGCTGTGACTTAAAGTAATTATTAATCATTTAATAGTGGCAAACAGCTTTAAAGGAATATGAACATGTCTTTTACTTTTCTTCTGTGACTTTTCCTTCTTCTACTTTCCTATTCCTTCCATTTTCACATTTTTTCTTACATTTCTCAGCTCAACTTTTAGTGGTCAGGGTGGAACCAAAAATAATAACAAAAATTTTTATATCCAATGGCAAGATTTCAAGAAAACAGAGTTGCTGACTCTCAAAGAAAGAACTTCTCAAAGGAAGAACAAGGTCATGCTAAAATTTCTTTTTTTTTTTTTTTTTAAATTTATTTATTATTATTATACTTTAAGTTGTAGGGTACATGTGCATAACGTGCAGGTTTGTTACATATGTATACTTGTGCCATGTTGGTCTACTGCACCCATCAACTCGTCACATGCTAAAATTTCTTACACTGTCATTTTTATTTATTTATTTTATTATTATTTTTTTGAGACAGAGTCTCGCTCTGTCACCCAGGCTGGAGAGCAGTGGCGCATTTCCGCTCACTGCAAGCTCCGCCTCCCAGGTTCACTCCATTCTCCTGCCTCAGCCTTCCGAGTAGCTAGGACTACAGGCGTGTGCTACCATGCCCGGCTAGTTTTTTGTATTTTTAGTAGAGACAGTGTTTCACCGTGTTAGCCAGGTTGGTCCCGATCTCCTGACCTCGTGATCTGCCCGCCTCGGCCTCCCAAAGTGCTGGGATTACTGGCGTGAGCCACCGCGCCCGGCCGCCATTTTTATTTTTTAAACTAGAATATCTAATAGGTATCTTTTTTCTTTTTTTTTTGTTAGGTTGTCTTAAGTACGTAGGGCTAAACTTCTTCAAAAGGTCCAGTAGTATTTGAAGTGCTCACCATCAATTTGCAGATTTTGTACCAGTTCCAAGTATTCTTTAGGTGTGAATTCTATTCCAAGGCCTTCGAGAATATTTTTTAGATTTTCCACGTTAAGTTTTTCTCCTTCAAAAAATAGAAACGACAAGTATAGTTGACAATATTAAGAATTATCTAAGTATTCAACAATATGAAAGAAAATTGTCTTTGTTTATACATTACCATCCCTAAAAGCTGATAAAAAACAAAGGCATACCAAGACCTACTGAGTGGAGTAACTTAAAACTCATAAATGGACCAGGTGCGTTGGCTCATGCCTGTAATCCCAGCACTTTGGGAGGCTGAGGTGGGTGGATCACCTGAGATCAGGAGTTTGAGACCAGCTTGACCAACATGGAGAAACGCCGTCTCTACCAAAAATACAAAATTAGCTGGGCATGGTAGCACATGCCTGTAATCCCAGCTACTCAGGAGGCTGAGGCAGGAGAATCGCTTGAATCTGGAAGGCGGAGGTTGCGGTGGGCTGAGATCATGCCATTGCACTCCAGCCTGGGCAACAAGAGTGAAACTCCATCTCAAAAAACAAACAAAACAAAACAAACAAAAAAACTCATAAATAAATTCAGTAAAGTTGCAGGATACAAAATCAACATATAAAAATTATTAGGTGGTTGGGTGTGGTGGCTCATACCTGTAATCCTAGCACTTTGGAACGCTGAGGCAGGAGGATCCCCTGAGCCCAGGAGTTTGAGGTCAGCCTGGGCAACACAGGGAGACCCCATCTTTACACAAAATTAAAAACAAACAAACAAAAAAACTAGTTGGGCATGGTGGTGTGCACCTGCAGTCCCAGCTACTTGGGAGACTGAGGTGGGAGGCTCACTTGAGCCTGGGAGGTAGGATGCAGTGAGCTATGAATGCACCACTATTTTCCATCCTGGGTGACAGAGGGAGACCCTCTCTCAAAAAAGAAAAAATTAGTAGTGTTTCTATACTCCAGCTTTGGACTATCTAAAAAAGAAATGAAGAAAATAATCCCATTTACAATAACAATAACATCAAACATTTTAAAAATGGGAATAAATTTAACCAAGGATTTGAAAGATCTGTACACTGGAAGCTATAAAACACTGATGAGAGAAACTGAAGAAGACACAAATACATGCAAAGATATCCTATGTTCATGAATTGGAAGAATCAATATTGTTAAAATGTTCATCCTATTCAAAGTGATCTATATAGTCAATGCAATCCTTATCAAAGTTCCAAAGTCATTTTTCAGAGAAATAGAAAAAACAATCCTAAATTCTACATGGAACCACAAAAAACCCCACATAGCCAAAGCAATCTTGAACACAAGAGAACAAGGCTGGAAGCATCACACTTCCTGATTTCAAAATACATTACAAAGCTATAGCAATGAATATAGCATGGTACTGGCATAAAAAGACACACTGGACAGTGAAACAGGATAGAAAGTCCAGAAATAAACCCATGTATTTACAGTCAATTGATTTTCAACCAAGGTACCATACAGTCTCTTCAATAAATGGTGCTGGGGAAACTGGATATCTCCGTGCAGAAGAAATAAATTAGATCCTTCTCTCACCTACATATAAAAATCAACTCAAAATGGACTAAAGACTTAAACACAAGACCTCAAACTGTATAACTACTAGAAGAAAACACAGGGGAAAGCTCCATGACTTTGGTCTGAGCAATGATGTTTTAGATATGATCCCAAAAGTATAGGCAACAAAAGCAAAAACAGACAAATGGGATTACATCAAATTAAAAAGCTTCTGCACAGCAAACGCTTTCTTTCATGGGAGATTTTTTAAATTACATATCCTTACTCTTTATTGGTCTCTCAGATTTCTTCATGATTTCATGATTCAGTCTTAGTATTTCTTCATGATTCAGTCTTAGTAAGGTATATGTTTCTAGAAATTTATCCATTTATTCTAGGTTGTCCAAATCGTTAGCATATAATTGTTCACAGTAGCATCATCCTATCATCCTTTGTATTTCTGGGTATCAGTTGAACTGTCTCCTCTTTTATTCCCGATTTTGTTTATTCGAGCCATCTCTCTTTTTTTCTTAGTCTAGCTAAAGGTTTGTCAATTTTGTTTACCTTTTCAAAAGAACAACTTTTAGTTTGGTTTGTTTCTCTAGTCTCTATTTCATTTATTTCTGCTCTTACCTTTGTTATTTCCTTCCTCCCTCTGCTAAGTGTGGGCTTAATTTTATCTCCTGTGGGTAACCTATCATTCATTTACTGAATCTTGGCAATTATACATACCTTACCTCTAAATGTTTTATTTTTGAGAAATCAAGTGAAAAGCACAATGAGGCATCAAACCATACACCTGATAAGGAGCTAATATCTAAAATATATATGGAACACAACTCAATAGCAAGAAAACAAATAACCCAATTAAAAAATGATAAAAGGACCTGAAAAGATATTCAAAAGAAGACATATGAATGGCCAGCAGATATATGAAAAAATACTCAACATCTCTAATAATCAGGAAAATGCAAATTAAAACCCCAGTGAGATATCTCCTTAAACCTCTTAGAATGGCTATTATCAAAAAGACAAAAGATGTTGAGAATGTGAAGAATGGGGAATACTTGCGCACTGTTGGTGGGAACATAGATTTTAAAAAGAAAACAGCATAGAGGTTCCTCGAAAAGGTAAAAACTGAATTACCATATGATCCAGCAATCCCACTTCTGAGTACATATACAAAGGAAATGAAATAAAAATGTTGAAGAGATATCCACACTCCTATATTTCTTGCAGCATTATGCATAATAACCAAGACATGGAATTAACTAAAGTGTGCATCAATGGATGAAAGGATAAAGACAATGTGGTATATATGCACAATGGAATACTGGATCACCTTTAAAAAGAAGGAAATCCTGCCATTTGCAATAACATGGATGAACCTGGAGGACATAATGTTAAGTGAAGTACGCCAGGCACAGAAAAACAAGTGCTACATGGTCTCACTTATATGTGGAATCTAAAAAAGTTGAACTCATAGAAGCAGTTACCAGAGGCTGGAGTCAGGGGTATGTTGGTCAAAAGGTCCAAGTTTCATTTAGACAAGAGGAATACATTTTAGTGAACTATTGTACTGTACAGTGAGCATAGTTAACAAAAATGTATATTTCAAAATTGCTAGGGGTAAAAGAAACTATCAACAGAGTAAGCAGGCAACCTACAAAATGGGAGAAAATTTTTGCAAACTGTGCATCTGACAAAGGTCTAATATCCAGCATCTATCAAGAATTTAAACACATTTACAAGAAAAAAACCAAATAACCCCATTAAAAAATGGGCAAAGGACATGAACAGATATGTCTCAAAAGAAGACATACATGTGGCCAACAAGCATATGAAAAACAGCTCAACGTCTGATCATTAGAGACATGCAAATCAAAACCACAATGAGATATCATCTCACACCAGTCAGAATGGCTATTATTAAAAAGTCAAAAAATAACACATGCTGGTGAAGTTATGGAGAAAAAAGAATGCTTATACACTATTGGTGGGAATGTAAATTAGTTCAACCATTGTGGAAGACAGTGTGGCAGTTCCTAAAGGATCTAGAACCAGAAATACCATTTGACCCAGCAACCCCATTACTGGGCATATACCCAAAGGAACATAAATCATTCTACTATAAAGATACATGCACATGTAGGTTCACTGCAGCACTATTCACAATAGCAAAGACATAAAATCAACCCCAATGCCCATCAATGATAGACTAAAAAAAGAAAATGTGGTACATAGACACCATGGAATACTATGCAGCCATAAAAAAGAATGAGATCATGTCCTTTGCAGGGACATGGATGGAGCTAGAGGCCATTATTCTTAGCAAAGTAATGCAGGAACAGAAACCGAATATGGCATATTCTCACTTATAAGTGGGAGCTAAATGATGAGAACACATGGAACAACACATACTGGGGCCTAACAATGGAGGGAGAGGATCAGGAAAAATAACTAATGGATACTAGGCTTAATATGTGAGTGGTGAAAAATTGGTACAACAAACCCCCATGACACACATTTACCTATGTAACAAACCTGTACATCCTGCACATGTACCCCTGAACTTACAAGTTAAAAAAATTACTAAGGGTAGATTTTGAATAGTCTCACCATAAAAAATGATAAGTAGGTGAGGTAATGACAATGTTAATTAGCTTGATAAAATAATTCTACAATGCCGGGCGCGGTGGCTCACGCCTGTAATCCCAGCACTTTGGGAGGCCGAGGCGGGCGGATCACAAGGTCAGGAGATCGAGACCACGGTGAAACCCCGTCTCTACTAAAAATACAAAAAATTAGCCGGGCGCGGTTGTGGGCGCCTGTAGTCCCAGCTACTCGGGAGGCTGAGGCAGGAGAATGGCGTGAACCCGGGAGGCGGAGCTTGCAGTGAGCCGAGATCGCGCCACTGCACTCCAGCCTGGGCGACAGAGCGAGACTCTGTCTCAAAAAAAAAAAAATAATTCTACAATGTATGCATATATTAAAATGTCACATTGTACCCTATAACTATATAATTATTATTTGTCAAATAAGAGAAAAAACCGACTTAAGAAATTAGGAAAAGGGCAATAGAATAAATCCAAAAGTTGTAGAAAATGAATACAAAGACAGAAAGTAATAAATATGAAAATGAAGATACAATAGTGATAGGATTAAGAAAGTCAAAAGTAGGTTTTTAGTAAGGAGTAATAAAACAGATAAATATTTGTCCAGGTTAAGTAAGGAAATAGAAGAGAGAAGATAGAAATAAATATTTTTATAAATGGAAAAAGGGGACTTAAATCATATCTAGCAGAAATTGAGAAAATACTATAATTTATGAATAAATTTGAAAACTTATACCAAAATAACAAAGATATAGAATATATAACTCACCAGAAGTAGCTCAAGAAAAACAAAAAATCTCCCAGAGGATCCTATTATCATTTAAGAAAAATAAATTAATAATTAAAATCTTTCTACCTAAAAGCATAAGACTCAGATGGTTTTTCAGGTAAGTTCTATCAAACTTTTTCTCTTTTGAGATAGGGTTTTGCTCTATCACTCAAGCTGGAGTGCAGTGGTTGATCTTGGCTCACTACAACCTTGAACTGCTGGGCTCAAGTGATCCTTCCGCCTTGGCCTCCCAAGTAGCTGGGATTATAGGTCTGGCCTATGCCTGGATAACTTTTAAATTTGTAGCAGAGTCGAGGTCTTGCTATGTTGCCTAGGCTAGTCTTGAACTCCTGGGCTCAAGTGATCCTTCCTCCTTGGTCTCCCAAAGTGCTGGGATTACAGGCATGAGTCACTGGTACCTGGCCCAAACCTTCAAGAAACAGATTATTCCAATCTATTTTTTTTTTTTTTTTGAGACAGGGTCTCACACTGTTGCCCAGACTGGAGTGCAGTGGTGCTCATCGTGGCTCACTCAAACTCCTGAGCTTAAATGATCCTCCTGCTTCAACCTCCTGAGTAGCAGGGACTATAGGTGTGGACCACTACCTCCTGCTAATTTTTAAAATATGTATATTTTTGGAGAGATGGGGTCTCACTATGTTGTCCATGCTGGTCATGGACTCCTTGAGCAATCCTCCTGCATTGGCCTCCCAAAGCACTAGAGTTGCAGGTGTGAGCCACCATACCTGGCCAATTCTAATCTTATACAAACTCTTTCAGAAACTAATAAAGAGGAAATATTTCCCCAAGATGGATTATATATGGCCAATATAACCTTGATACCAAAGTACATGAAAATTTATAGAACGTGATAGCACATGAAAGAAAATTATAGAACTTTAGTCATGAAAATAGATTTAAAAATCTGAAACAAAACATTAGTAAGCCTAATCCAAAACTGATGCCTAAATTCAATATATCTTAGTAATATAAGACTGGTTTAAGTGAAAAAAAATGTATGCATGCCACTTTCCACATCAAAAATTAAAGGAAAAACCACACAATCATCTCAATAAACAGATTATTTCAACAAATATTATTCATCAAGTACACATTGCTCCAAATACTGGGGGTTACAGTACTGAAAAAAAAAAAAAAAAGAAAAAAACAGGCAAACACCTTGCCTTCATCTTCCAGCCAAAAGAGAATAGGAGAATTTCTTAACCTAATAAAGGGTGTCATCCAGAAACTTCAACAAACATTCTCAAAGATGAAATGTTAATACATTTCCTTTAAAATCAGAAATGTGACAAGAATGCCTATGAACACTGTATTTAGTAGTATATATTGGAAGTCCTGGCTATTACAGTAAGGCAAGGAAAAACAGATGTTAGAACAGTTGAAAAAGAAGAAACAGAAACAGTCCCCATTTATAGTAATCATTTGCATAAAGAATCTATATAACATTATCTATATAATCTATATAATTTATGTATCCATGTGATATAAAAATTTATGTATCTACATATAACACATAAAATGTATGTATCTACATATGATACATAATAATTTATGTATCTAAAAGAATCCATTAGCACCTATGGGCAGATTGTTGGAATTAATGAGAGTTTTGCAAAGAGTTAGGTTTAAGATCAGTATAGAAAACTCAGTTGCATTTCCATACTTTAACGAAAAAAAGAAAACATAATTTTAAAAAACAGCATTTTTATTAGCAGAACATTAAGATACTTAGAAATGAAGCTAATAAGATTTTTTTTTGAGACAGGGTTTCGCATTGTTGCCCAGAACCAGAGTGCAGTAGCACAGTCATAACTTACTGCAACCTCAAACTCCTGGACTCAAGTGATCCTTCTGACTCAGCCTCCCAAAGTGCAGGGAAATGGGGAGGGGAGTAACCATGGGTTGATGCAATGATATTGGAAATATTCTAGTTATTTTGTTGATTATTAGATTCAGGGATATTAGCATGATGCTTATAAATATATGTGTTAACTGAAAAGATGAGAAAAATAATTAAAGAACTAGAATTTAAATATTTACAATACGTTTTAACTTGCCTATAATTGCTTTCACATCATCCATCACCTTTTTCAGAGGAACATTTCCATTAGCTGTAATACAAAGCACAAAAAATTTGGACAATGACACAGAACTTAGAAAAATTATAAGCTACAGCCCAATGAAAGACTATGTATTTTAATAAATTGTATTCATCTTAAATTTATATTTCCTGGTTTGAGTGCTTAATTCTTTATTAGTAAGAATGACCAAGGTAGTCAGCCCATGTTCCTTAAACACAGGGTTTGATACGGCAAACGTACTATGTCCTTGATTCTTGGGTTTTCAGATACTTTCTAATAAGCATGGTAAAAGATACCATTCATAAAAGATTTTTGCGTGTATGTGAACCTGACATCTAACACAGACACTGAGCTTCTATCTATTGTCAATATGCTTTATCTATTGTCAATATGCATTTCCAAAATGGTGGTGACATGTGGTTGTTAGATACTTGATGAAATATTAATGATGTTCTGCTACTTTCTATTGTAGATATTTTTCTATCAATTGTTTCTGGCTCTCTTTGTTGTTTATTTATTCATTTTCCCCCTTGCTCTCATATCTGTTTCTCCCTACCATTCTCTGGCCTAATAACAGTTGTGAATATCCTCTCAACATTGCTTATAGTTGAGCAGGATGATAATCCAGATGAATAAAAATGACAAAAGACAGGATTTCTTCTTATTTTCACACCAAGTTCTTCTCCATGATTCTTAGAAATATCTTAAGTGCCTCAAATCAATCTAGTTTTAGAAATTAATATACATGATCCCAAGATTCTAAGCTCTCCCCTAAAAGGCAAAATAGTTATTTACAATGCTTACCATCAACAGGTTGATTTTGTATCACACTTTGAAGTTCCTTATTTTTGAGCTTGATCCCCATGTTCCCAAGAATCGTCTTCAGGTTACCGATATCAACCTTTCCTCCTTAGGAAAGAGAGAAATGTGATTTTAAAAAACCTAACAAAGACAATGTGAAAAATACTTTTCATGCTGTTAGTTAAATTAACATTCAATAGGCCTGACTGTTGCTGAGAGTTAATTGCAATGACCTAATTGGAAAATAGTTTGGCAATAACTATCATGATCCATTAAAATGTTCAAAATATGGCCAGGTGTGGTAGCTCCTGCACATAATCCCAGCACTTTTGGAGGCTGAGGTGGCGGGATTGCTTGATCCCAGGAGTTCGAGACCAGCCTGGGCAACATAGTGAGGCCCCACCTCCATTATTTAAAAAGTTCATAAATCTTAGCCCAATAATTCCACTTTTGGGAATACAGTAAAGCTTGTGCCAAAAGAGGGGACAAGTGTTCATTATAGTCTTTGTTACAAAAGTAAAACAAATTCAAACACCCAGAATTTAAATATCTAACAACAGGGTATTGTTAAGTAAACCAATGTATTTTCAACCCACAGAAAATTATTTAGCTATAGCCATTAAGAAAGATGTTTGCCACAGGAAAAGAAATACTTTTTTGAAAATAAGGTGGAGTTATATGATTGTTTAACATATTTACTAAAGTCCTTATGCCCAGTAAAAATAAACATGAAACAATGTAAATAATGCCTGTGATTCTTCCTGCCATTCCACAGACAGGAAGCACATTAGTAGAGTAAACCTCAGATAGACAATATCAATTTATTACCCCATCAGATGGACTAATTTCTCCTGTGCCTGTCATACTGTGAGCATCTTAACTCAGTGTGATTCCAGTATTATACAAATTTTTGTATATCATGGCTCTTGACCAACTGCTTCATCTAATTGCTCAACTATAGAAATCTATTCCATCGTTGGATGAAAAAGTGACTATGTTGGAACTTATCAAGACTAGTATATTGATAACTTTTATGTGATCTTCCAATAGGATTTCAGAGTAATTTTGACTATGTGGGATTTTTTAACTACATAGGCTTCAACATATTAAGAGTGGTTATGATTAGATAGCAGGACTATGAGTGTTATTTTTAAAAATTAGATATGGCCAGGTACAGTGGCTCACATCTGTAATCCCAGCACTTTGGGAGGCAGAGGAGGGTGAATCACCTGAGGTCGGGAGTTTGAGACCAGCGTGGCCAACATGGTGATATCCTGTCTCTACTAAAATTACAAATATTAGCCAGGCGTGGTGGTGGGTGCCTGTAATCTTAGCTACGCAGAGGCTGAGGCAGGAGAATCGCTTGAACCTGGGAGGTGGAGGTTGTGCTGAGCTGAGACTGTGCCATTGAACTACAGCTTGGGCAACAAGAGTGAAACTTTGTATCACAATAAATAAATAAATAAGATCATTTATTGGACATGTGACACTTTTTACATTGAATAAAATAAAAGAACACTATCAATTCACAACTGAACATTATGATGGTTATTTTCAGCACTGTGAAGGCCATAACTTTAATTAGACCTATCTAAAATTAAACAGAAAGACAAAAGTGGAGACACTTAGGACTGTTTCCTTTGAGTCTGATCCAGGGATCAAGCTTACACAGCATACACACATAAAAGACTACAAGATCAATATATAATTGATAAATAGAAGAGGTGGCAGAAGAATCATGCCCTCATAACTAGGAATAAAGACAAAGATTGAGAATCTCAATCTTATATGCTTTCTCATCACATTTATTACCCACCTTTGAAAGACTTCAAACCCGTTAGCAATCTATTCCGAAAAACTTTCTTATCACCTATAAAAAAAGGCACAGTTCAGGACAGAGAATGGCTCACTAAGAGACTATAAGGGGCAGACTTTTCTTTGTGAAACTGACCTTAAAGTTGACCCTCTTTCACCTTCAAATCATGATGAAGTTAAGCAACAAACAAAGCTTTCATTATGATATGGAGTGGTAATCTGGTATAGAGGTCAAGAGCCTGCAATTAAATTCTTGCTCTGCAGACTGGCTTTGTGGCCTCAAGCAAGTTACTTACTCTTTCTACGCCTCTGTTTCCACCACTGTAAGATGGAGATAATGTGTCATCATTGTGTGTGGTGAGGATAGTACAACACCTCATCATTAGGACTTAATAAGTCTAGATGTTATTATTAATAAATCTACTTACTCTTTGACACTGAAAGTAACTGTTGTTTTATGTATTACAGGGCTGAAACTCCTCTCATCCCTTATTTCTATCACATTTTCATTCTGTTTACTTCCTTCTACACCTAAAGTTTGACATGTCAATGGCCTAATGGGTAGCAGTAGGGATTTGCTTAGTCCTTGGTGGCAAAGCTCATGCTTGAAGGTTTTTATAACTTCCAAACTGGTAAAACATATGGAAAAATTTAATTTTCTAGCAGTTGGTATAAGAATTGTTTGCAGGGATAAATAAGCAAAAGCTTATGTTGGGAAGATGTGGGGCCTTTGTGTTTAAGGGAAGAAAGAAACAACACTCCTAATAGAGAGGAGAGATAAATTTGGTATCCTCTCAGAAATTGAGAACAGAGGAAAGAATTTTTAGGGTTTAGCTCTGTGAGAGATAAGGGTCAGGAAAAGGGAATCTCCATTGGCAATACTTAGAAAAGTGATTCTGGGAAAGAACAGGAATTCTCATGAGGACTTTGGCAATGTTTACTGAGAGACAGCAGATATAAATCCTTTTCCCCCTTGCAAAATCATCAGTAACATCTTTCCACCTCAGCAATGGTTTTGTGGAAAAGGATTCTTTTGGGGGTTAAATTCTGTACCTGAGTGAGCACATAGTAATAGAAAGACTGTTCATATGGAAACAGCTGGAGGATGTGTGCAGGTAACATACGAACACGCATCGCTTTCACATATACATTTCAAGAGTAGAACCATAAAACTAAACTGCCTAGAGTTCACAGTAACATACAGCTCACCATCAACTGGCAGTAATTTTAGCAGTTCCACGCAGTCCTTATCATTGACTTCTATCCCCATGTCTCCAAGAACATTTTTCAGATCTCTGGCATCAACCTTTTCTCCTTTGAAAAGATGGAGTGTTAACAGGTGAAAAGTTTACAAATTAGTAACTTTAAAAAATAATTTTAAGTTCATACTAACCTATTTGAGTGATTTTTAAAATACTTATATTTTATATAGCATCACTCTCAATTTGGAGTTAAAGAGCAAAGGCAAAATGGAACGTGCAAGTACAGTGTGACAACAGAAGTCAAGGCAAACCTGTTCCTATAATATCAATATAATGAAGGCTCTCTTAATGTTGAGGATAATATACAAAATTAAATCTAGTTAACAAATTGGATTACCAATTGCCAACAGAATTCTGGCAAGAGATATTATACTGAATGATATAGCTGATCATTCATGAAACTACATGTATCTTGAGCTTTGCAAACTTTATCCTATTTATTATTGTGCTTGCCTGAAATTTAGCTATATACATTCAGCAAAAAAATACACAGGTGAAAAAATATTTCCTCAGAATATTGGAGTTTTTATCAAGACTATGTTATGTGGTTTATTTTTAAAAGTTTATCCAAGATCAAATTGATTTTATTAGGCAGAAATATTTTACAATAACTGGGTAAAATGACAAAGTTAATATAACAATAGACTATTGGGGGGCCGGGCGCGGTGGCTCAAGCCTGTAATCCCAGCACTTTGGGAGGCCGAGACGGGCGGATCACGAGGTCAGGAGATCGAGACCATCCTGGCTAACACGGTGAAACCCCATCTCTACTAAAAAAATACAAAAAAAACTAGCCGGGCGAGGTGGCGGGCGCCTGTAGTCCCAGCTACTCAGGAGGCTAAGGCAGGAGAATGGCGTAAACCCGGGAGGCGGAGCTTGCAGTGAGCTGAGATTTGGCCACTGCACTCCAGCCTGGGCGACAGAGCGAGACTCCGTCTCAAAACAAAAAAACAAAACAAAACAAAAAAAAACAATAGACTATTGGGGAAACAGCATCTAAAATATAATTTACTGTGAAACATTAGGGTTTCAGTGTTATGGAAACTCACCTGCAGCAGCCCCCGACATTCCTGATGGAACAGGAGTCAAGAGGCAAAGCCACTCTGGCTAATATTCTAGGGTCGTAGAATGCTATCCTGCCTTTCATAATCCATTTAACAAAGTAGAGGAAGGGGGGTTGGCGGAAGGAAGGGAGGAAAAGATGAATAAGTGAAACACAGGGGATGTTAAGGGCAGTGAAACTATTCTGTATGAAACTGTAATGGTAGGTACATATCTATATGCATTTGTCAAACCCCATAGAACTATGCAACACAAAGAGTGAAACTTAATGTAAACTATAGATTATAGTTAATAGTAATGTATGAATGTTGGTTTAGTAATTGTAACATATGTACCATACTAATGCAAGATGTTAATAGCAGGGAGATTGTGTGCTTGGGATAAAGGGGAGTGGAAGGATGGGTAGATGGAACTCTCTATACAATATGCTCAATTCTGTAAATCTAAAAGTGTGCTAAAATACAGTCTATTATCATAAAATACAATAATAATAATAATAATAATAATGCAATCCACTGAGAACCTGCCCTTCTTTAGTGCCTTGGAGTGCATTTTGCTCTCTCCCATTGGAGATACAGGATGTATTGTAACTGGGTTTACTTGGCTGATATGTACATGCCAAACATGGTGGATAACCCCATGCTAAAGTATCCTGCTACAGCTGAGTGTCACAAAATACTAAGACCTCAATAGAAGAGAGAATAAACCTCCTGGAAAAAAAACTTACCTGTAAAATCTTTTATTCTCAGCATCATGTTTTTCAGATCAACCTTCTCATCAACTGTAAGACATGGAGCAGTCACAGAGCAACAATAAGGCGGTTCTTTCGGTTTTTGCCACCCATGACACCTGCCCCCAACTAGAATGTTGGTATCATCTTGAGTTTTAGTTCTAGACTATGAAATTACATTTTTGAATATGCAATACTCACTTAGATTTAAGAATAAGTTATTTCCTTCATTACTTCCCCTGTATTCATTTTGTTTTTATTAGAATACATCTTTTAGTAATTTGTTTAGAGAAAGTCCATGGCTAGTAAACTTCTGTGTTCTTGTTTGCCTGAAAATGTCTATTTCACTCGAATCCTTGAATATTTGGTGTTCAAAGTTATTTTTCTCTAGCACTTTGAGATAAATATTTTTCTATTTCTTTTTGAATCAAATGTTGGTAATATAAGATTCTTTTATCATTTTGTGTATAGTTTGTTTTTTCTCCTGTTAATGATTTATAAATTTCTCTTTGCCCCTGATATTGTGAAACTTTAGAGGAATCTTTAGGAGTAGGTGGAAAAAAATTTTATCCCGTTCAACATTCAGTATTCCCTTTGATCTAGAATAAAAGGAAAGGATGAGGAGATGAGTGATTTATATTGTTCATTTCCCCTTCTTTACTAATTCATCCCTAACAGTTGTTTCTACTTCTTCCTAGTAAGTTGAGAGGGGAAAAAGTTATTTATTCAATTTGCTTTACCCTAGATCTGGGCACTTTAGTGTGAATTCTCTGGATTTTGCAGCTTACCAGTTTAGTTTCTGAAGAATGAGAAAGGTTTTGAGGAGCCCAGCTCTGCTGTACTATTGTTTCCAGTGTAGAGTCTTTATTTCCTTGTCTGTCCCCATTTAACATTTATGGCATTAAATTGGTTCCCTTTTATTATTTGATTCATGTTGAATTTCCTTTGCTTATTTATTTATTTTTTTTTAAATTCTGTTGTTCATTTTGTTAGGTATTAGAGGAGAAGAAAACTAGCCAGATTTTGCTTTTTTCATCAACTCAAGTTGGAGTCCTCTGGACCAGTTTGCATAACATTAAAACGAAATTTTTTTGAAAATTTGAAAGAACTTACTTTGAAAACCATTTGAGGCTATCACCTTTTGTTGGAGGGATGGGTAGTGGTAGATGAGTTTACAGGTAAAATTATTTTATCAAATATTATTGGTCTATCCATATTTTCATATCTTCTTGAATCAATACTGGCACTTTTTTCCTCTGAAAAATTTTCATTTTACTAACATATTTAAAATCTAACCTCATATTACATGTAGTATCCTATTATAATAGTAATATTAGACTGACTATTCATAGTTACATCTCTTAACATTTCTAATGTCATTTCTATTCTAGGTCTATTACAAGTTAATCTTTCTATTTCATAACAGCTGAATCATATGTACTAGAAATCACCATTAATCAGTTTTAACCATGCCTCATCATAGAGAGTTTTCCTTTTCTCTCACATATTGTGTAACGTTTCTTTTAAATCTTTCACATTCTATTTTTCTTCTTTTCTTCATTCTTTGACCTGAGAGAGGTCTGTTAGTACCCTCACCAATTTTATTATCCATAATGGAATACATTTGCTGGACTTGAATTAAAGAGAGGAAATATGTTTTCATCTGACCTGAATTCTGCTCTAAGCTTTTAAAAATGCCCTATTGATATCAATTAACCACTCTCATTGGTCTATGTATGCTTTCAAACCCAAGCTGTCTTAAACATAATACATTTTTATCTATAATGCTCACCATCAACTGGTAGGTCTTTTGAAAAATCTTCAAGTTCTTTTTCTGAGAGCTCAATCCCCATATTTTCCAGAAATTTATCCAGGTCATTTATATCAACCTTTCCTCCTTAGGAGAGACAAAATATTAAAAAGGAATACTAAGATATGAAAAAAATCCTTCTTAATTCATATGTGTTATAGTTATCACTTTAATCATCAAGACATAAAGTTTAATCAGATCTAGTTAAGGGTACAAATAGGGTCACCACTAAAACTAGATGTAGAATCTCATCCTCTGACGATATCTTTTGTTTATATCAACATAGTGCAAGTTTTATAGGATGCTGGGTAATTTTCCAAAGAACTACGGCATAATATATCTAACATATGCATAAATATTGGTAGGATGTATATATGGGATTTTAAATTTCATACAAATAAATTTGTATAAATTAAAACAGGAGAATATCTCAGATTTATCTGCTTTCTCACCATACTTTGCACTTACTTTTAACAGTCTTTATACCATCCAGCAACCTTTTTTGATACACCTTTCCTTCAGCTGTAAGAAAAGACACAATTCAGGTCAGAGAACAATAAAGGGAGACTTGCTAAACAATAAAAATGTGACAATTCTTCCCCTAATCCCATAATTTCAGAAAGATGGAGTTTTAAATATTTTTCTCTGAAATTTACCTATTTTTCTCTCAATTAGTTACGAAGATTATTTGGAGACACTTTAATGAGGTAGATCTGTCCACACTTACACAAAAGCAATAATTATTGGCTTAAACATTTTGAAACTTATATCCCATTTTATTTACCTTTATCTCTAACTTCTTTCCTTATACCCCTCTTACTTTTCCATTTTACATTCTCCCCCATACTATCAGGTTCATTAATGCAATCAATGACAACAATACACATGTCTTATTGGCATGAAGGAGTACGATAGCTACTGTTTATGTTAATAAAAATCAAATTAACCAGATTTTTTTTTTTTTTTTTGGCAAAAATCTAGTAATTCTAAAAGCTTTTAAAACTAGAAGTAGAATCTCAACCTCTGACTATATCTTTTGTTTGTATCAACATAGTGTGAGTTTAATAGGATGCTGGGTAATTTTTCAAAGAACTATGGCATCATATGTCTAACATATTTATCATAACATATCTAACAATATTTATCATAACATACTATAACATGATATACTTATCATAACATAAATAGTGGGAAGATACACGTATGGAATTTTAAACTGAATACAAATAAATTTGTGTTAATGAAAAATAGGAGAAAATCTCAGATTTATCTGCTTTCTTACCATACTTTGACTTAAAAAAAACCCTGGTAACAATCTTGTATCATTTTAGAAGAAAAGCTCACAATCTCAAAAGCACTCTGAAGCCCTTTGAAGGATACATACATTTTAAATTCTTACCATCAAGCGGCAAAGTTTTTACTAAATGCAAGTAGTCCTCATATGGGACCTCTATTTCCATGTCTTTTAGTGCATCTTCTAGGTCACAGACATCTACCTGTTTTCCTAGAAAAGAGATAGAAATTGTGACAAAAATAAATTCGAGAAGAACACAAATAATGTTAACTAACAATATTTTCACTCATATACCATTATAATAATTTCAAAGGTAAAAATAAAACAAATAATAATTTAGTTCTTTTCTTACAGTATAGAAGTTTAACTATTTCTCCTGATATTTTTAAAATAATCATTATGTTAGGAGAGTAAAATGTGAGGCACCTACATTTCATATTGAAAAGTACATAGATTATATAAATTATATTATTAAGTAGTACAATGTCCATAAAATGCACATAATAAATGCTTGATAGAGAGTATATTGCAAAATGGGGCCTCAGCCAGCATTACCTTTATAGCAAAGCCAGCCCAGGACACTAGAGGAAAAGAAAATTATAGGCCAATATCTCTGATAAACATACATGTAAAAATCATAAACAAAATACTAGTAAACCTAATTCAACATCAATTAAAAGGACCATTCACTATGATCAAGTAGGATTTATCCCTGGAGGCAAGGATGGTTCAACATATACAAATCAATAAATGTGATATACCACATTAACAGAATGAAGGAAAAAAAACATATGACCATCTCAATAGATGTAGAAAAGCATTCAACAATATTCAGCATCCTTTTATGATAAAAGCTCAACAAATTGTATATAGAATAAATGTTCTTCAACACAATAAAGCCCATATATGACAAACTCACAGTTAACAACATACTCAATGGCGAAAAATTGAAACTTTCCCTCTAGGATCAGGAACAAGACCAGGAAGCCCACTTTTAAAAAAAATTTTACTTTAAGTTCTGGGACACATGTGCAGAACATGCAGGTTTGTTACATAGGTATATAGGTGCCATGGTGGTTTGCTGCACCTATCAACCCATCATCTAGGTTTTCAGCCCCACATGCATTAGGTATTTGTCCTAATGCTCTCCCTCCCCTTGTCCCTTACCCCCTGACAGGCCCTGGTATGTAATGTTCCCCTCCTTATGTCTACGTGTTCTCATTGGTCAACTCCCACTTATGAGTGAGAACATGTAGTGTTTGGCTTTCTGTTCCTATGTTAGTTTGCTGAGAATGATGGTTTCCAGGGAATCCCACTTATAAGAGAAAGAAATAGAAGGCATTCACATTGAAAACAAAAAGTTGACTGTTTAAAGATAACATGATCTTACGTAACAAAAACCCTAACGACTCCAACAAAACACTTTGAATCAATAAACCAATTCAGTATGGCTGTAGGATACGACATCAACATAGAAAAATCAGTGGTATTTCTAATACAGTAACAATGAACTATCTGAAAAAGGAATCAAGGAACTAATCACATTTACAATTGCTACAAAAAAGCTTAGGAATAAATTTACATTGTGGTGAGGATTACATGATTGTATTTTTTGTCAAAACTCAGAACTGTACACATAAGGATGAATTTTACTGTAAGTAAGTATATATCAATAAATCAGACTTTAATAAAAAAAGAAGGTGAAATATCTGTATCCTGAAAACTATAAAACACTGATGAAACAAATAAATGGAAAGATATCTTGTGTCCACAGATTAGAAGAATTAATATTGCTAAAATGTTCATACTACCCCAAGTGATCTATACATTCACAGGAAAAATAACTAATGAGTACTAGGCTTAATACCTGGGTGATGAAATGATCTGTACAACAAACTCCCATGACACAAGTTTACCTATGTAATAAACTTGCACTTGTAACCCTGAACTTAAAAAAAAGAAGTTTTAAAATGAGAATACATGCAATATCCAAAATAAATTAATTTTGACCATCAAAAAAGTGATCTATAAATTCAATGCAATCCCTACTGAAATTCCAATGACATTTTTCACAAAAATAGAAAAAACAATTCTAAAATTAGTATGGAAACACAAAAGATCCCAAATAGCCAAAGCAATCTTGAGCAAAAAGAACAAAGCCGAAGGCATCACACTACTGAATTTGGAAACCTACTACAAATCTATAGGAATCAAAACAGCATAGTACTGGCATAAAACAGACACATTTCAAACAATGGAACAGAATAGAGGTCCAGAAATACATACACACTGTTATGGTCAATTTTGATTTTTAGACAAAGGTACCAAGAACACACAATGGGGAAAGGACAGTCTCTTCAATAAATGGTGTTAGGAAGACTGGATATTCACATGCAGAAGAATGACATTAGACCCTTATCTCACTCATTAAAGTTACAGTTTCAGAGAAAGAAATAGAAGGCATTCAAATTGGAAAGAAAAAGTTAAGTTGTCTGTTTGCAGATGACATGATCTTACATAAAGAAAACCCTAAAGACTCCAACAAAACACTATTAGAACCAATAAACCAATTCAGTATGGTTGCAGGATACAATATCAACATAGAAAAATCAGTGGTGTAAAACTACTACAAATTGTAAAACTACTAGAAGAAGACATAGGGGAAACTCTCCATGACTTTGGTCTAGACAACGATATTCTTGGATAGGATCACAAAATCATAGGTAACCAAACTAAAAACAGATGAATGGGATTGCAGCAAACTAAAAAGCTTCTAAACAGCAAAGGACACAATTAATAGAGTGAAGAGACAACCAACAGATTGGGAGAAAATATTTGCAAACCACACATCTGATAAAAGGTTAATATCTAAAATATATAAGGTACTCAAAGAACTTAATAGTAAGAAAAAACAACCTGATCAAAAAATGGGCAAGGGACCCGAATTGTTACTACTGGGTCTTCTTTTTCTGTCTTGTTAATGCATTGGATTGGGGACCTTCCTCCATCATATCCATAGAACCAGATGATAGGACAGCCTAAATAGAGTGGAGGGCAATGGTGCCCTAGCCTATGGAGGAGGCATGGCAGAGGAACTTGATATAACTTTAGTTGTGGATATTGTGATGACTTCTATCCTGTGTACTTGGATCCAGCTGTGTACATATCAGGAGAAACAGTGGGTTCATTTCTCCTCCATTGTCTACTATGAGAATCTGTATAGCTATTGAAAATTAAAAAGTACTTGTATTTTTGTATTCCAAAAATAAAAGACTGATTGTTCCACATAATGGCAACAAGGAACCACCAGACTGGTTTTAAATCTGTTTAATCACTCAATGACAAATTACTAAAAGTAACACACTTCTGCAGGCCAACCAATCAGTCACAGCTTCTTGCTTCTGAAAGTCAGCCACATGGGAACAGTCACACTTCAATTAACACTTTTGTGAATACCAACCAATCAATAACAATTTTACCAGAGAAATCATGTTTCTACAGATGATGTCAACCTACCCATGCCTCTGAGTTTGCCCATCACTCAACTCTATACTTCCCCCAAATCTTATGTAAGCATTCTGTTCTGCACAGTTGTGACTGTGTCTGACCAGCTTTGCTTTTTATTTCAAATAATTGTTAGTTGTGTTGGCCTTTAAAAATCCTGAAGGGTCTACTTATTTTGAAGATCTCCATCTGGCAGCATTCCATGGGGCTTGTTGGACCAACTGGGGTACTCACCAGGACTCTTATGTATAATTTCTATTTGTCCTTCACATTTGCTGTCGTGTAAGTCAACAATTTGAGCTCTTACTGTGTTGTATTGAGTTCTTGTGGGCAAATTAATTTTGTTATCCCAGGATTTGTCTTTGTCCTTAGTGCTAGTTCTTTGTGTAATATAATTAGACTTTTTGATTTGTAGTATATGTGGTAAATATTTTTGCTGTTAACCTGCCTATTCTTCCATTACTTGCTTTGCTTTAACTTTTGCTTCTCTATTTGAATAAAGTCATGCCTCAATTATATTAGCGAATTTTCCTAATATAATTTCCATCCTCCCACCTTGGCCTCCCAAAGTACTAGGATTACAGGCGTGAGTCACCATGCCTGGACGGTAGCAGCATCTTCTATTGCTAGATGAGCAACAAAGACATCAGCATGCTTGCTGTATTATGCAGAGTAAATACCAGACTCAGAAATATAACTTATTTCTCCTATTTATAATAAAAGTCATGTCATCAAAATGTAGGAGAAAATTACTACACATAATATGAAGTTAATATAATTTCCCTAATATAATAATTGAGTCATGCCTCAATTATTTTTGTTTTGTTCTTGTTGTCTTATTCTGTTGAGTGTATAAGTGAATATTTCACAAAGGATGAAAACCACAGGCCCAATCCAAACTAGTCTTAAGGACTAATGGTTGGAGGTTTGTGGGACTAGCCATAAATTTTTGCAAAGGTAACTAGTCAAACTTAAATAAAATTTGAGAAAGCACTCACTATCTTTTTATTTGTGAGAGAAAATCAGTTTTAAAATTTTGTATTCCAGGATTGATGATTTTCAAGTTACTGATATACAGCTCTTCATAACATTTGCTTGGCTGGTGAACTCAGTTACCATATATAAGCATACATATACTTTTGTGACTCTTTTGTGAATTTTCTTTTGATAAACAGGTAGAATTGCCACATTGCTAATTCTTTACATTGTACTTGCAATCACACTTCCTCTTCCTCTTCTTCTTCCTTTCTTCTTTTTCTCTCTTTTTTTTTTTTTTTTTTGAGATAGGGTCTTGCTCTGTCACCCAGACTGGAGTGCGGTGGTGCTATCTCAGCTCATGCAACCTCCGCCTTCCTGGCTCAAGAGATCCTCCCACCTCAGTGCCCCCAATCCCCGCCCTAGTAGCTGGGACCATAGGCATGTGCCACCATGCCCAGTTAATTTTTGTATATTTTGTAGAGACGGTGTTTTGCCATGTTGCCCAGGATTCACACTTAGACATTTATATCTAAGCTAAAAGAAAACTCGAGTTTTAAAGGTAGACTTAAAGGATTGGTTAGACTAGTTTTCATTCATGCCTGACAAATGTTTGGCCATGATTCCAGAATACCTTCCAGTCCCTTCTTATAATATTTTCAGTTTTGTTTGCCTCACACTGTTTGAGTTCTGCTTTTCAGAGTCTCAAGTGCTTCTATGCAGCCACTGTATCAACAGATAATTTAACAAATGATTCAAAGACAAAAACAGGATGAAATCATCCTGATTTGACATTGAGATGTCAGCTCATCTCAAGCAGAATCAGCAATAGTGGAGGTCTGGACAATTCCTGATGGTTTCCCCTGTGGCTCTCATTGAGGGAGGACCAAAAGGAAGAAATAGGACTAAAAACATTCTCATACTATTAAGAAAAGTCTGCTATCATGGCTACATAGCAAATACTATTGATGCAGCTGCTTCCTCTTCTTCTTTCTTTTCTCTCTCTCTCTCTTTCTGATAGGGTCTTGCTCTGTCACCCAGGCTGGAGTGCAGTGGCGCTATCTCAGCTCACTGCAACTTCCACCTTCCGGGCTCCAGTGATCCTCCCATCTCAGCACCCCTGGTAACTGGGACCACTGGCACATGCCACTATGCCCAGCTAATTTTTATATTTTATAGAGACGGAATTTTGCCATGTTGCCCAGGTTGGTCTCAAACTCCTGAGCTCAAGCCATCCTCCCACCTTGGCCTCCCAAAGTACTGGGATTACAGGCATGAGTCACCATGCCTGGATGGTAGCAGCATCTTCTATTGCTAGATGAGCAACAAAGACATGAGCACACTTGCTGTATTATGCAGAGTAAATTACCAGACTCAGAAATATAACTTATTTCTCTTATTTATAATAAAAGTCATGTCATCATAATATAGGAGAAAATTACTACACATAATATGAAGTTAATATAATTTCCCTGAAAATTATGATATTGATGATCCATCCAAATAATTTTGTTCACAGAAATGTCTCAGCTATTACCTCAATTCTGAAGTATCCTATATCTTGTGCCAAGACCTAGTACCTCTATTGGTTGTAAAAGTGTAGGTGATCCAAAGCAGATAAATAAAAACACTTAATTAATGAAAGGTTAAAATGGCAAAATTAATAAGAGAATGAAGGGATGGTAGGAAAAATCATGTAAAAAGTTAATTTCTCACTTACCTAAAACAGCACTCAATTCTTTAATCAACTTATTTAGTTTGACTTTCTTTTCAGCTGTAAGACAAGGCAACATTTAGACACTGATAAAGCCAATCTTGGAAGAAAAGCATAAAGCATTAACTATTTAAATTATGAAGTAAAACCTAGATGAAGGCTATTCACTACATGTTGTCATTTTAACATTTATAATTCTTGGGCTTTAATAAAGAGCTCTATTATCAGCAATAAGAACTAAGATTTCTTGGACCATAAAGTCTACCTTAGGTAAAATGTTTTCTCTAGTTTTTTGAATGCATTCTGTTTTTAATTCCTTGTTTCTCTTGGAATGGATGATAACACATGCTGGTATATATTGAAGGCCATTGTTTACGACATTATGTTATTTTCTATTATTGGACGACAATGAAAGAATCCCAGGAAAAGGAGCAATGAACAGCACAGTGTGTGGTGAACTAATGCCTTTAAATCTTGCTCAAGGGAAAAATGCCACGTAAGGAGTGAAAAGATGAGTCAAAAGAGGTTGAATGGAGTCAGAGTAACAGTTAACAGTTGGTTTCTGAGTTTAGACTGTCTGGATCTTGGAATAGAGCACTGAAAAAAGATAATCCTAGCTCTGTGAAGTTTACATAAATTTGTTTTGTTCATGGTTGTATCCCTAAGACTAAAATAGGCTGAGACATGGGTGTTCAACAGATATCATGAATAAATAAATTGATTAAATGAGCCAATTGATAAAATGCTTAGCACTGTGCCTGGCATATTGTAAGACTCAATATATATAAGCTATGAAGGATCATTGAAGAGTTTTAATGTGAAGAATAATAATGTCAGATTTTCACCTTAGCAAAATCATCCTGGCTAGTTTACATAGAGAAATTGAAGGCAATGATATGATTATTAGACCAGTCAGGAGGCTTTTCTAGTAGTTTAAGCCAGAGATCATGAAGATCTGAATTAAGGTTAGAGTAGTCAAGATAGCCAAGAGATTTTTAAGAGGAAAAAAATGAGAGAGTATGAGATGCCAAAGATAATTTGTAGATTATTGCATGGTAACTGTGGATAAAAAATGGTGACAGAATTTTTAAAAATTATGAATTAGAGAGGTAATTCATGATTTTTGTTTTATCCTTTATTTGCTGAGTTTGGATTATCAGTGAAAAAGCTATGTCTGAATAGGGATTTGTTATTATAGGAGAAGATTTCTTAATTTACCTCAATTTAACCAACCTGATGGTCTAAACTTGATTTTCCCTTTCTACTATGAATTCTCACATTCAGACTGATGCTGATGGCATGCCAAATTTTCACAGCTAGTAGGCTTCCATTTTAGTAATCCAGTGCATCTATGTTATGGGTTAAGTTGTTGACTTATTTATAAATAGTTCTACTTTTTATTAAATTGATGATAATTCAATCATTATATAAACTGATGAACTATTAATGGAAAAGGGAGTTTTTCTCATAGAAAACACATTTGAATAATTCAGAATATTCCAGTGAAGGCAAATTGCTAAAAAAGTTCTGCTGAATTTGGTGTGAATAAGATAACTGTAAAAAGATTGGAGAAATAACTAAAACCTAGATAGATTCAGACTGAAATTTCTGGTCAACTTTTTTTTTAAATTTCAATTTAAATTTTTTTCGACAGGGTCTTGTTCTGTCACCTGAGCTGGAGTGGTGCAGTGCACAATCATGGCTCACTGCAGCCTGGACTTACCATGCTCAAGCGATTCTCCCTCCTGAGCCTCCTGAGTAGCTGGGACTACAGGAGCACGCCACCACCCTTGGCTAACTTTTGTATTTTTTTGTAGAGATGGGGTTTTGTCACATTTCCCAGGCCGGTCTAGAACTACTAGGCTCAAGTGATCAACTCGCCTTGGCCTCCCTCCCAATGCTGGAGTTACAGGCGTAAGGCATGGCGCCCTGCCTTCTGGTCAACTTAAAAGAAAAATACTTTATTCTTAAAAGAAACTGAAATTAGGAGTGTAGACAATAAATAAATATGTTTATGTAAGAAAATCCCAAAAGAGAATGCCTACATTAAATAAAAATGGCCTTGGGCCTATTTTTTTCTTTCAAGTAGAATGTTTAAGGTATGTATATATCATTTTATGATCCTTTATTTTAACAAGATTTTAAGATGATCTGACCAAATGCTTGTCTCGGTCAATAGAAATAAAAGGATTTTACTATCCTAGACTGAATCACATGGGATAAGTCTAGGTTTGGGATCAAAGATTTGAAATCTTAAACATACATAGGTAAGTGAAATCATCTAGAAATGTGGTTGTGGAAAGAACAACAGACTGAGAATAGAACTGTTATATCACTATCATTTAAACCAGTATTTTTCAAAAATTTTTATTGTAAGCTTCACTAAGAACTCCGAACACTCACCATATCACACACACACAGACACACAGACACACACACACACATCATAAAGTTTCATGAAATAATATCTAGCCTAACTGTGTGACATATGCTTTGATATTTTCTTTTCTCTTCTATACTATTTCATTAAAAAATGCTCACTTAACCCACTGATTTGAGGGGAGGAATAGAAGGCCATAAACAATGAGCCTCAGGAAAGGCAGAGAAGAAAATTATGGAGAGCATGAATTCATAGCAGCTGAGAATGTAGAGAGTTGTAATAAAAGAAAAAAGTTTAATATTATTAAAGGCATCAGAGAACTCAAGTTAGAAAAAGGTGAGTGGTGCACACTGGATTTGTCTGCTAGGATGTTGCAGTCAGCTAAGTAAGAGTATTTTTTAATAGAATGGTGAATGTGGGAACCGGATTCTCTTTATGAGAGAAGAAAATATGAGGTGATCTCCTTTCCTTCTATTAATAAATCCTTCCCTTCCATTTTGAATGCTACGTCCTGATCATTTTCTGGCTTAACAAAATCTTGGCTTCATTTTATGCAATGCTTAGTATCCATAGGGGAAAAACTGGATTTTAGATTAATTGAAGTGATTAAGAGAATCATTAGATTATCTTAGATTAATTGAATTAATTTAGATAATTATTTCTCTTAGATTAATTTAGATTAATTGAAATAATGAAGAGATTAAGAGAAATGATTTTTTCCCTGACTTTGAGACTGAGTTCTTCGCTAAACTTTTGAAAAGTCTTTGATATTTTGATGATCTGGTTTGAGAAATTCTCATTTTCAAGTTTAAAAGAATAAGTACCCCTTAAAAAGTATAGGGGTGATTACAGTGCTCACAGTCATCTGGTAGTCTTTCTGTTAGATCCATGAATTCCTCTTCCGTGATCTTTATCCCCATGTTTTCTAAAAGAGTGTCCAGCTTATTGACATCAACACTGCCTTCTAAGTAAGGAATAGGAAAGGAATATGGTAAAGCAGAATGATTCTAAAATTGGACTATGCATTCATGCTGCTGTATTATTTTTCTTCTTTATTGAGCAAGAGTTTTATCACAATGAAAAAATATTATTTATTTTCTAGTATTATTGTTGAGATTTTAAGACAAACACCAAAAACTTGTCTGTTATAGGTAATAGAAGGATAAAAATTAGAACTGAATTCCCCAAATCTTATTGCAGGAACAAGCCCACAAAGCAAAAATATTCTTAAATAAGGCTGAAAAGTTAGAGCTAATCATGACCATAATATTCCACAGAACAGGAGTTATTTTTGTTGCCTGTATTTGCAAACTATATGTCCTGCTTTTGACTGAAATCCTTATCTGACAGTCTTAACTCTTCATCTTTTGCTGCGTATTAAATTTTTCTTTTTTTCCTTTAGGGCTGAGGAAAAAATCCATGAAAGTTTGACACTTCCTGCCAGATCATAGTAAAATAAACACTCGTTAACTTGCAGATCTACTGAAGGAGCCATAAATAATGACTCAGTTATATAGGAAAGGAAGATTCATGTTTCAAAAGTACAAATAAGAGTTTAAGACTAAGCCTTTTTATTGTACTGCTTACTCACGCTCAAGAGACTTTATGCCTTTCATCAACCTTTTCTGATACACTTTTCCATCAGCTATAAAAAACGGAACATTTTGGAAATAGAGTTAGAAGACAGTACAGATCTCTTAACTTCAGAAAGAACTTAAAATCTTTGCCTAAGGAACATTTCAAATGCAAATAGGTAATACACAGTAACAAAATGTTCACTCTTGGTAGTACATGATTAAAATGCAAATGATAACAATTATATGTGCCTGCTCACTTTTCTGTATTGGGAATGTAGGGAAAATAACATTCTCTACTGCTGTTTGTGGGAATTCAAATTACGATAACTTTTCCGGAAAAAAATTTGACAAAATAAAATATCTTCCATTTTGCAACTTTACTTAAATAAATCTAATCTTGACAAATTTTAGGATGTTTGCAAAGTTTTCTCCACAAGGCTGCCAAATAAAATAAGGACATATATTCATAGATAGGAAACTGGAAATATACATCTCAATTTTTTTATATTTATTTATTTACTTTTGAGATGAATCTCACTCTGTCGCCCAGGCTGGAGTGCAGTGACACGATCTTGGCTCACTGCAACCTCCTCCTCCTGGGTTCAAGCAACTCTCCTGCCTCAGCCTTCTGAGTAGCTGGGACTACAGGCACATGCCACCACACCCAGCTAATTTTTTGTATTTTTAGTAGAGACAGGGTTTCACCGTGTAAGCCAGGATGGTCTTGATCTCCTGACCTTGTGATCCGCCCGCCTCGGCCTCCCAAAGTGCTGGGATTACAGGCCACACATCTCAAATTTTTGATAGTAGTTATTATTTTGAGGTAGGAATAGAAATATTTTGATATTTTCTTATCTGTATTACCAATGTTTTCTATGATGAATCACATTAATAGTTTGAAGAGATGAGAATTATTAATATATACATAAATTTTATCTATCTATCTATCTATCAATCATCTATTCATCATCTAAAAAGTGCTGAAGGAAAATGCTCTAAAATATTAACTTTGATTATCTTTGGGTTATGAAATTAAAAACATTTTTTATTTTTCTGAATTTTTTGGTTTTATTTCACCTAATAATAAGTTAAGAAATGTAGCCTTTTCTCAATGTACAAAATTATCCACTTCTTGGTAAACGACATATTCTATTTTTCAGAAACACATGCAGCTACTTTATTTAGTTCCATTCTATTGTCTGTCTACTCCTGTTTCTTTCCCCTCCTCTCTCTCTATTTTTTTGTCTCTTTTATCTTTCTTTTAATCTGTTTCTACAAATCTAGCTAATCAATAACCTGAAGATGTGAATAATGAATTTGAACTTTGACA
This sequence comes from Theropithecus gelada, assembly GCF_003255815.1. NCBI lineage: Eukaryota > Metazoa > Chordata > Mammalia > Primates > Cercopithecidae > Theropithecus > Theropithecus gelada. Next base: position 35,972,731 of record NC_037684.1, on the reverse strand, counting down.
GCAACTTACAGCTGAAAGGTTTGATGATTTTCAATTAAAATCTAAGTGATGAAAGTTTTATTTGTATTAGCATTAGCTTTTAACATTTTAAAAGCATTTTTAGTTTATTTTGGAATGTTTTTATATATCCACAAAACCAGACTACCTAAAAATCCCAATGGCATCCATAAGACTTACCATTAACTGGCAATGTTTTCAGCAAGTTCAAGTGTTCATCAGGCATAAGCTCAATCCCCAAGTTTCCTAAAACACTTTTAAGTTTATTTGTATCAACTTTGTCTCCTTTGAAAGAAAAAAAAGTTGTTCACACATGGCAATTTTAGGATATTATAATTACCAAAAATCATGAAAAAGCTGGACCATATAATGACATCTTTACTTATGTATTCTCACATATTCCTTTTGTTTTTTAATTTTGCTTTAAGTTTTGGGATAGAAGTGCAGAACATGTAAGTTGGTTACATAGGTATATGTGTGCCATGGTGGTTTGCTGTACCTATCAACCCACCATCTAGCCATTAAGCCCTGCACACATTAGCTATTTGCCCTAATGCTATCCCTCTGCTTTCCCCCCACCTCCTGACTGGCCCCGGTGTGTGATGTTCCCCTCCCTGTGTTCCTGTGTTCTCATTGTTCAGCTCCCACTTATGAGTGAGAACATGGGGTGTTTGGTTTTCTGGTCCTGTGTTAGTTTGCTGAGGATGATGGCTCCCAGCTTCATCCATGTCCCTGCAAAGGACATGATCTCATTCATTTTTATGGCTGCATAGTATTCTACATTCTCACATATTCTAATAGTGTTTAAGGATGAGTAAGATAGAACTTCCTTGATTCTTCATGAAAAGAGACAGTGGTCTCCTAAGCCTAATGTAAAGACATGCTAGCACTGAAGAAAATCCGATTGTACAATCAGCCTATAATTTAGGGATATCTAGTCTTTTTTGTTTTTAATGCTGAATTATGTGATTATTATTTAAAGCAACCCAATCCACTTAATCCTTTAAAAATATTTATCTTCTTATTTTCTGTGTCTATCTAGATTTTGACTACTTAAACCAGAAGTTATTAACTCAAAAGCTCACAAGAGTCTGGAGGTAAAGGAAAGGAGTGAAATTGGCTTAGGTGAAACAAAGAGCACATGCTTTATCCAAAGAGAAAAAACATCAGCTATTTTGTGAGTAAATGCAGATTCAGTGTTTCCAGACCTTATGAAAGTTGATAGCAGTCTGGATTCAACCATGGGTGGCCAACTTGTGACCTCTGATTAAAATACCGGTTCAGATCAGCATATTATTGTTAGAAATCACAGAAAATAAAATTTATTCCTCAAATATACCATTCATTTTTACGTCCAAGTCCTAAATAACCAAAGGGAGAACGGTTCTATATAAATATGTAAAATATTAGCACGAATACATTTAATATTGGGAAAGCACCATGCAAAATTCAACAGAGTTAGAATTCAAGTAAAAATGTTTTAGTAATGTCTTACCCGTAAAATATTTCATTTCATTCATCACCTTTTTCAGATCAACCTTACCATTAACTGTAAGACAAGGAATAAATTGTTCAGAAACATGACAATGAGACTATGAAAATGATGTTACACAGAGGAAAATTTAGTACTTATTTGCTTTAGAACATGTAACTTTTGATACACCCTTCATAAGAAAACTCACATGATAATAAACACAATTATTTCCTAAATACAATTAATATTTCAGCAGCATTGAAGTATTATGTTTTGGGGGAGAAAAGTGATTCCTAGTTTCTGAAAAAAAGTATTTTTTCTTCTAGCAGCAAAGTAATACTCCATGTCAATGAGAAAAATCTAGCTGTAACCCAGGAATCACAGAAGATTAAAAATGTAGTTATTTCATGAATTCAATAAACTTTTATCACAAAATACCAGTAGAGTGGCCAGAAAAGTATATCAATTGTTAATAGTCTTACTAAGTCTATGGTGAGAAGAATTTTTTGATCCTTAATCTACATCTATTCAAGTATTCCTGGACACAAATAATTTCTGTGTCAACACCAGCTACAGGTCAGGACAGCATGAAAACGTGTTTTTGTTCAACTGAACTATTATAGGTAATCAAGCCCATCATGGAAAAAGATAAGATCTTTGAAGGGGATTAGTGCTTTTTCGGCTTTGTGTATGGTTTGCTATGGTGGGGAGTCAACTAAATCCTTTTGTCTTTTGATTGCCCAGCTGGTTTTTAATGAAAAATTTTAAAAAATTAATAGAAGGGCTCTCTGCTATAGGTTATTTAATTGGGGGATTTCCACTGAGAACTAGGCCCTCAGGGAGTTTTATTTCATTAAAATATTCTAAATGTATCTCAAATCATAAGGAATCTATTAGCAGGAATAAAAATGTTCTGTGTGACAAGGAAAACTTCATTTATGTGTAATTTTTTAAACTTTTTTTTAAAGTTCAGGGATACAGGTGCAGGTTTGTTATGTAGGTAAACATATGTCATGGGGGTTTGCTGTACAGATTATTTCGTCACCCAGGTATTAAGCCTCGTACCCAATAGTTATTTTTTCTGCTCCTCTCCCTCCTTCCAACTTCTACCCTCAGGTAGATCCCAGTGTCTGTTGTTCCCCTCTATATGCCCATGTGCTCTCATCATTTAACTCCTACTTATAAATGAGAAGGTGCAGTATTTAGTTTTCTGTTCCTGTGTTACTTTGCCAAAGATAGTGGCCTCCTGCTCTATCCATGTCCCTGCAAAGGATGTGATCATTTTGTTTTAAATGCCTGCATAGGATTTCATGGTGTAGATGTACTGCATGTAATGTTCTTCTTTTGTATTTACCGCAACCAACCGTAACCAAAGTTCTGGAAGGGATCTGCAAATATGGAGACCTGAATAGGAATCATTGTCTCTTTTACTACCACCTCCAAGCTGTTTGCCTTTTGGGAATCAAATGCTACTGATCTCTACAGGCTGCTAGGCCTATATCAAGCCTTAGACTCTGATAGTGTCCTGGAAGAAAGAATGGGCATGGGACTCTCTCCCCCATGGACTAGGAAAGCACCAGGAAAGTGTCAGAGCATGGGAATAGAACTGAGAAGCAGTAGACTTGGGAAACACTTGGCACTAAAATTCTAAAGACCCTAATGAAGGTCAATAAAGGCCAGCGTGAGGTATTCCTGGTTCCTGTGACTCCTAAAAAGCCAAGAAGGAGTAAAACAGGTGGGCAGAAACGTTCATTCTGGTGGTGAACGTTTCAAGCGGTGAAAGTACAAATATGTCAGAACAGAAGCTTCTTTCCACTGTATAAGTTCAAAAATAGTCTGTTGTGAAATGTGTAATAGGAAATTGTATTTAAAGAAGACTCAGTGAAGCTGCATTCAGAAGTAAATGTATGGTTTAAACTTCATTATTAAAGCAGAAAGACAAAAAGGAACTAAGCATGCCACCCGAGGTGGGGGATGTAACCACAGACGAAGAAACAAAAACCTATGAGATTGGAATTAATTCCTGTATTATTAATACAGGCAAAAATAAAAATTAATAAAAAAAAGCAGTGAAAGACAGTGAAAATACAAATGAATACAAAAGCTAGTTATTTGAAAAACTAATCAAATGTATTTTGTTCTGATGGGCTGATTAAGAGAAAAAGGAATCAAAGACATGTAAGAATAGGAAAAGAAAGAGAGCCATATCATTCAGGCTCTGGCAGGTAAAATATATCTTTAAATGGAGCATCAAAGAATGAACTTATTTACAAAGGTATGACCTGGATAAAGGGGAACCAAGAGATGATGAAAATCCAGATGGGGTTGGTTGGGGTACTGGGACAGAGGGAAGCCATTAGCCTTGTTCCTGGGCTTAAAAGTGAAAAGACTTAATGTGGCACATATACACCATGGAATACTATGCAGCCATAAAAAAGGATGAGTTCATGTCCTTTGCAGGGACATGGATGAAGGTGGAAACCATCATTCTCAGCAAACTAACACAAGAACAGAAAACCAAACGCTGCATGCTCTCACTCATAAGTGGGAGTTGAACAATGAGAACACATGGACACATGGAGGGGAACATCACATTATCAGGGACTGTCTGGGGATGGGGGACTGGAAGAGGGACAGCATTAGGAGAAATACCTAATGTAGGTGATGGGTTGATGGGTGCAGGAAATCACCATGTCACATGTATACCTATGTAACAAAATTGCACATTCTGCATATGTACCCCAGAACTTAAAGTATAAAAAAAAAAAAGTGAAAAGATTTAGAAGGGAGAAGTAAAACTTTCTCTATTTACAGATGACATGACAGTTTATGTAAAAAATCCTAAGGAGTTTACAAAACAACTATTAGAATTCATAATTTAGCAAAGTCACAGAATATAAAGTTAATATACCAAAATCAGCTATTTTTTTTTTTACTACCTGCCGGGTGAGGTGTCAGAGCCCTGGCAACGAAAAGTGATTGGTTTGTGGGTAGTAAGATTAATTTATGGACCACAGTATAGGTTTGAAAAGGCAAGCGCTGCAGAAGAGTGCGGTGGGGCACTTTGGCAAGAGAGGAGTGAGTGTGTAACGGTGGATTTTCCTTAGGGGTATTTATGGACCTTAAAGCGGGAGCTTAAGGGTAATTTGGATCATCTTAGCCACATACTTCATGATAAATAATTACATTTGTAGACATTTTGGTGCCTTGATGCCAGCAAGGGTTGCACAATGAGTTTTGACATGCACGCATTTTGGAGATGTATAGAAATTCTAGTTTCTTATACATTTTTGGAAAAAAAAACCTGCTACCAGATGGTGGCTTTAGATAATAGGGAAGTCTAACTACTTCTAAATTCCTCTGATAAGGACTTTTGCCCCTGGAGGTCTGCTTGATGGCTATCAGGTGATCTTTGCTCTCCTCACTACCAAGAAATAATTTGAAAATAAAATTTCAAGAACTCCACTTCCAACAGCATTGGAAAACATTAAATATTAGAAATAAATTTAACCAAGGATGTAAAAAGACTTTTACACTGAAAACTATAAAACATTGCTAAGAGAAATTAAATACCTAAATAAATATAGTCCATTATTTATCAGTTGGAAGACTCAATATCATCAATATGTCAGTTCTTGCAAAATTAATCTATACATTGACGGCAATTACAGTATGCTTTTTTTGTGTGTGTAGAAATTGACAAATTGATTCTAAAATTATATAGAGAAAAAGAACCTAGAATATCTAAAGCAATTGTGGGAAAAAGACAAGACTGGGCATATTCAGGGTGTTATGGCTGGAAAAAAGAAGAGAAAGAAGAAAGAACAATGCTGGAGGATAAAAAAAAATTGAACTTACAAAGTCATGTGATTTTCAATGGAGATACCAAAACATTTTGATGGGGAAAGGAAACTCTTTGCAGCAAACGATGTTGGAATAACTAGACATCCATATAGAAAAGAGTGAACTTCAACTCATACATCACACAATACACAAATATTAAAGATAGATCAACTGACTTAATTGCAAAAGTTAAAAACTTAAAGCTTTTAGATGAAAACATAGGGGAATATCTTTGTAACTTGGATTTCCTAGATAAGATATGACGAGTTGATGGGTGCAGCACACCAACAAGGCACAAGTATACATATGTAACAAACCTGCACGTTATGCACATGTACCCTACAACTTACAGTATAATAATAATAAAAAAAAAGATATGGAAAGCAATAATCATAAAGAAAGAGAAAAATCTAAGTAAGGTTTCATCAAAATTAACAACTTTTGCTCACCAAAAAACACCATTAAGAAAATGAACAGGCAAACCATAGACTGAGAGAAAACATATCTGAGAAACGGCTAGTATCCAGGATATATAAAGAATTCCTAGAACTCTATTAATAAACAACCCTAAGTGGGCAAAACAATTTGAACAGAAACATTACAAAGGAAGGTATATAACTTGCTATCAAGCAGTTGAAAAAGTATCCAATATCATTAGTCATCAGGGAAATGTAAATTAACACAATATTGAAATACCACCACATACTGACTCAAAGGACTAAAATAAAAAATATTGATAACACCAAATGTTGGTAAAGAGTGAAGCGAATAGAACTCTTAGACATTGTTGGTGGTAGTATAAAATGGTGCATCCACTTTGGAAAAATCTCTAGCAATTTCTTTTAAAACTAAAAATGCATCTACTTTATGATGCAGCATTTCCATACCTAGGTATTTACCCAAGTGAAGGGGTGGCCTGTCCCTTCACACTTGTGGGTATATCTCATCAGATGGGATGAAAGACTGAGAAAAGAAATAAGATACAGAGACAAAGTATAGGAAAAGAACAGTGGGCCCAGGGGACTGACATTCAGCATACCAAGGACGTGCATTGGCACCGGTCTCTGAGTTCCCTCAGTTTTTATTGATTATTATTTTCACTACTTCAACAAGAGGAATGCGGTAGGAGAGCAGGGTGATAATAGGGAGAAGGTCAGCAAGAAAACATGTTAGCAAAAGAATCTCTGTCATACCTTAGTTGAAGGGGAGGTACTATGCCTGGATGTGCACGTAGGCCAGATTTGTTTCTCTCTGCCCAAACATCTCAGTGGAGTAAAGAATAACAAAGCAGCATTGCTGCCAACATGTCTTGCCTCCTGCCATAGGGCGGTTTTTCTCCTATCTCAGAATTGAACAAATGTACAATTGGGTTTTATACTGAGACATTCAGTTACTAGGGGCAGGCAGGAGAGAGTCCTTCCTCTATCTCAACTGCAAGAGGCTTTCCTCTTTTACTAATCCACCTCAGCACAGACCCTTCACGGATGTCGGGCTGGGGGACGGTCAGGTCTTTCTCATCCCACGAGGCCATATTTTTGACTATCCTATGGGGAGAAACCTTGGACAATACCCAGCTTTCCAGGGCAGAGGTTCCTGGGGCTTTCCGCAGTGCACTGTGCCCCTGGTTTATTGAGACTAGAGAGCGGCGATGACTTTTACCTAGCATACTGCTTGTAAACATTTTGTTAACAAGGCACATCCTGCACAGCCCTAGATCCCTTAAACCTTGATTCCATACAACACATGTTTTTGTGAGCTCAAAGTTGGGGCAAAGAGGTTGGGGCAAAGTGGCTGGGGCAAAGTTACAGATTAACAGCATCTCAGGGCAAAGCAATTGTTCAAGGTACAGGTCAAAATGAAACTTCTTACATTTTTCCTTTCTACATAGACACATTAACAGTCTGATCTCTCTTTCTTTTCCCTACACCAAGAGAAAGAAAACACAAGTCCACATATAACTTGTGTAAGAATGTTCATAGCAGCTTTATTCATTATAGTAAAACACTAGTAAAAATCTGCATCCAACAATAGAAGAAGAGATAAACACGTTATAATAGATTTGTACAATAGATTATTGCTCAGCAATGAAAACAAATGAATTACCGATACAAGCAACAACATGGATGAATCTAAAAACAGTTATGCTTAGTAAAAGAAGTTTTGGCAGACCATATTTTCAAAAAATGGCTGAGATATATATCCCATCCGACATCCTCTTCTTTAAATGTGACTGATGTGGCTGGGTGTGGTGGCTCATGCCTGTAATCCCAGCACTGTGGGAGGCTGAGGCCTGTGGATCACTAGAGGTCAGGAGTTGGAGACTAGCCTGGCCAGCATGGCGAAAACCCGTCTCTACTAAAAATACAAAAAGATTAGCTGGGCGTGGTGGTATGTGCCTGTAGTCCCAGCTACTTGGGATGCTGAGGCATGAGAATTGCTGGAACCTGGGAGGAGGAGGCTGCAGGGAGCCAAGATCACACCACTGCACTCCAGCCTGGGTGACAGAGCGAGACTGTCTTTAAAAAAAAAAAAGAAAAGAAAAGAAAAGAAAAACAGGAAAAGAAAACATTAACTGATACATCTCCCACCAAGAGCTTAGACTGAGTCAAGGTTTAGACTTAGACTTTTGCCATGGCTTTGACAATAACATTTGGTGAAAATGATGCTATGTGACTTTTGAGGCTATATCACACAAAGGATAGTTTTCATCTGGCATTCTCTCTCTCTCTCTCTCTCTCTCTCTCTCTCTCTCTCTCTCTCTGTCAGAATGTTTCAATTTGGTACCCAACAACTGTGCTATACAGGGCCCAAAATAGCTCATGCAGTGAGACCATATGGAGAACACACTTGGAGAGAAGCAGAAACCCTCTCCAGTCCCAATCCAATAACTATCATCAACTGCCAGACTTGGGCGAATGAGCTCATAGATGATTCTGAACCCTAACTTCTGAGTTTTCTAGCTGAGGTCCCAGACATCATGAATCAGAGATAAACCATTCTCACTATGTCCTGTCTGAATTCCTGACCTACAGAATCTGTGAGCATAACAAGTAGTTGCTTTATGACACCAACTTTTGGAATAATTATGTTGCAGCATAATATATATATAAAGTAGAGGCTTTATACAAAAGAGTAGTTACTGTATGAGCCATTTATATGTTTTGGGGTAGGTAAAATTAATTTATGGTAGAAAAAAATTGGCATATTGGTTGCTTCTAGGGTAGGGTGAGAACTAACTGGGATGGAGCATGAAGGAAATTTCCGGAGTGACAATAATGTTCTATATCTTGATGTTTGGGTTACACAGGTATAATCGTATGTCAAAACTCAGCAATCATGCACTGTAGATGTATATCAGTAATTACATTAACTGTACTAAAAACTAACCAAAAGAGAAAAAAGAGAGATTGTCAGACTCAAAAAATGGAGTCTAAATATATGCTGTATACAAGATATATCCTTTAACAATGTGGGCACAGATAGACTGAAAATCAAAGGAGGGAAAAGATACACTATGAAAACAGAAAAAAAGCTAGTAACACTGGTAATATGGACAAAGTAGTATTTAAGGCAAGAAAAATTACAAGAAGTAAAAAGGGACATTTTATAATGACAAATGCATCAACTCAAAAAAGAAAATATAATACTAAAATAGCACAACCACACCTAAAATAAAAGTACATGTGTACATTTAACTCATTATCTTTACAAAGTTCCCTATTTCATTTTAAACTTTTATTTGGAATGGCTGAATGATAACAATCACTACTTTTCTCAGATAATTGTTGGGGGTGTTCCAATTATTATCCACCACTGGCATTTCTCTTTTCTTCTCTCCCACTTATTTGTTTTTCTCTGTTAACTTTCTTTCATTATATTCTTCTAGTACCGTCCACCAAATCCACAATTTTGCCAGATTAATTTTCCTCTTTCTGTGTATTTTCCGGCCTATTGGTGGCCCTGTTAACACTTTCACTTATTTTTAGTAATAGTTCAACAACTTCCTTACTTAAGGTTATAAAATAACATTACAAACCCAGGGCAGGATTAGGTATTAAAAATAAGGTAGAGATTTTATTTTGGCCAGGGGTTTCAGAAATTCTGAAATTCCGCCTATAATAAATTACTACTTACCATAGATCCCCAAGATAAATATAGTCCCAGGAAATTACTGACAATTTTTAGAGTCCAAATCTCTTGAGGTATATATTCTCATAAGCCAGTAGTGCTTTAAAAGATTCAGGCAGATGTGGACTGTGGGTATAGTCTATTTCATTACTCTCCAACCTAAAACTGGGTCTCAAATTTTACCACTGTTACTTGAAAAAAGGTTAATACAATGTATACATGCCAGCATCAGGGGAAATGGAAAAGGAGAGGAGCTGGTTTAAATTGTCCACCATAAACTTTCCCCCGTAGGACCCATATGAAAGTGAGAGACAGACAAACACTGATTCAGATGGGTGTCATGTACAGCAGATATACCTAGCCATAGTAAAAGGGAAGAAAACATAAAAGATTAAGTGCCCTTAAAAACATAAATACTGATGTCACCTATTAGCAAATGTGGCCAAAGGTGTGGATTGGAATTTGAGCAATACCTATCAATTCTCCCTACCTTACAGGGAATACAAAGAAAAGTTGAATATAAAAACACACACACACAGACACACACACACACACACACACAGAGAGAGAGAGAGAGAGAAAAGGAAAGCAGAGAGAGAGAGAGAGAGAGAGAGAGAGAGAGAATGAATCATGATCATGAAATCTTTCTCCAAATACACATGCAACGAGCAAGAGATAGCATGTGTTCTTCCTTTGGACTCGAGTTTTTCCTCTAAGGTTTTCAGAATGCCTTCTTGATACCAAATAAACACTTTTTTTTTTTTTTTTTTAAGAGACAGAGTCTTGCTCTGTTGCCCAGGCTGAAGTGCAGTGGCTATTCACAGGCACAAGCATAGTGCACTGCAGCCTTGAACTCCTGGCCTCAAGTGATCCTCCTGCCTCAGCCTCCAGTATAGCTGGGACTACAGGTAAGCACCACTGAATCCAGGTCCAAATAACATTTCTAATGATTATTATAAATAGGTTTATAAGACTAGTTCTTCTGTAGGGTTCAGTAATATCTAAAATTCTCACCATCAACTGGTAGGTTTTGTGTTAGATCTTCAAGTTCTTTTTCAGTGAGGTTTATGCCCATGTTTCCCAAAACCATGTCCACTTTGCTGGAGTCAATCTTCCCCCCTTATTAAAAGAGAGATATACAAGCAAAAGTTAATGTCTCTAAAATGTGGGGAAAACTATCAATTTCTTAGGATTATGGTTAATATTTTCATACAAAAGACCAAATATTAATAAGACATTTACAGGTGTACGAAGAGTCAGTAACATACTTAGAATTAGATCTTGTTTTAACAGTCATGATAAGCATACCCGGTATAAAGTTTTAAAGGTGACTAAATTACTTCTCACAGAATTTCAGCAAGGTGACAATCCAATGTTTCTAACTCATTTTCTCTGGTTTTCATTGTATTTATTTTTACAATTAACTTCTAGTTATGTTAAGGGATGCTGGATTTTCCATTCCCATTTTTTTTCTAAAAAATATTTTAAAAATTTATTCTAAAAAAAAATAACAAAAACAGGATACATATGCAGAACGTGCAGATTTGTTACATAGGTATATGTGTACCATGTTGCTTTGCTGCACCTATTGACCCTTCCTCTAAGTTCTCTCCCCTGACCCCCATCCCCAGTAGGCCCTGGTGTGTGTTGTTCCCCTCTCTGTGTCCATGTGTTCGCAATGTTCACCTCCCACTTGTAAGTGAGAACACGTGGTGTCTGGTTTTCTGTTCTTGTGTTAGTTTGCTGAGGATGATGGCTTCCAGCTTCATTTATGTCCCTGCAAAGGACATGATCTCATTCCTTTTTATGGTTGCATGGTATTCCATGGTGTATAAGTACTCCATTTTCTTTATCCAGTCTATGATTGATGGGCATTTGAGTTGGTTCCATGTCTTTGCTATTTTAAATAATACTGCAGTAAACATGTGTGCATGTGTCTTTACAGTAGAATAACTTATATTCTTTTGGGTATATACTCAGTAATAGGGTTGCTGGGTCAAATGGTATTTCTGGTTCTAGATCCTTGAGGAATCGCCACACTGTCTTCCACAATGGTTGAACTAATGTACATTCCCACCAACAGTGTAAAAGCATTCCTATTTCTCCACAGCCTTGCCAGCATCTATTGTTTCCTGACTTTTTAATAATTGCCATTCTGACTGGCATGAGATGGTATCTCATTGCGGTTTTGATTTGCATTTCTCTGATGATCAGTGATGTTGAGCTTTTTTTTCATGTTTGTTGGCTGCATAAATGTCTTCTTTTGAGAAGTGTCTGTTCACTTGCTATGTCTACTTTTTGATGGGGTTGTTTTGTTCTTGTAAATTTGTTTAAGTTCCTTGTAAATTCTGGATATTAGGCCATTGTCAGATGGGTGGATTGCAAAAATTTTCTCCCATTCTCTAGGTTGCCTGTTCACTTTGATGGTAGTTTATTTTGCTGTGCAGAAGCTCTTTAGTTTAATTAGATCCCACTTGTCAATTTTGGCTTTTGTTCCAATTGCTTTTGGTGTTTTTGTCATGAAGTCTTTGCCCATGCCTATGCCCTGAATGGTATTGCCTAGGTTTTCTTCTAGGGTTTTTATGGTTTTGGGTTTTACATTTAAATCTTTAATCTATCTTAAGTTAATTTTTGTATATGGTATAAGGAAGAGGTCCAGTCTCAGTTTTCTGCATATGGTTAGCCAGTTTCCCCAGCACCATTTATTGAATAGGGAATCCTTTCCTCATTGCTTTCTTTTGTCAGGTTTGTTGAAGATAAGATGGTTGTAGATGTGTGATGTTATTTCTGAGGTCTCTGTTCTACTCCATTGGTCTATATCTCTGTTTTGGTACCCATACCATGCTGTTTTGGTTACTGTAGCCTTGTAATATAGTTTGAAGTCAGGTAGCATGATGCCTCCGGCTTTGTGCTTTTTGCTTATGATTGTCTTGGCTATACAGAGTCTTCTTTGATTCCATACGAAGTTTAAAATAGTTTTTTCGAATTCTGGAAGAATGTCAATGATAGTTTAATGGGAATAGCATTGAATCTATAAATTACTTTGGGCAGTATGGCCATTTTCACAATATTGATTCTTCCTATCCATGAGGATGGAATGTTTTTTCATTTGTTTGTGTCCTCTCTTATTTTCTTGAGCAGTGGTTTGTAGTTCTCCTTGAAGAGGTCCTTCACGTCCCTTGTAAGTTGTATTCCTAGGTATTTTATTCTCTTTGTAGCGATTGTGAATGGGAGTCCATTCAGGATTTGGCTCTCTGCTTATATATTGTTAGTGTAAAGGAATGCTTGTGATTTTTGCACATTGATTTTGTATCCTGAAACTTTGCTGAAGTTGCTTTTCAGTTCAAGAAGGTTTTGGGTTGAGCTGCTGGGTTTTTCTAAATATAAAATCATGTCATCTACAAACAGAGACAGCTTGACATCCTCTCTTCCTATTCGAATACTCGTTATTTCTTCCTCTTGTTTGACTGCCCTGGCCAGAACTTCCAATACTATATTGAATAGAAGTGATGAGAGAGGGCATCCTTGTCTTGTGCTGTTTTCAAAGGGAATGCTTCCGGCTTTTGCCCATTCATTATGATATTGGCTGTGCGTTTGTCATAAATAGCTCTTATTATTTTGATATATGTTTCATCAATACATAGTTTATTTTACATGAAGGGATGTTGAATTTTACCAAAGGCCATTTCTGCATCTATTGAAATAATCATGTGGTTTTTGTCTTTGGTTCTGTTTACATGATGGATTATGTTGATTGATTTGTGTATATTGAACCAGCCTTGCCTCCCAGGGATGAAGCTGACTGGATTATAGTGGATAAGTTTTTGATGTGCTGCTGGGTTCAGTTTGCCAGTTTTTTATTGAGGATTTTTGCATCGATGTTCATCAGGGATATTGGCCTGAAGTTTTCTTTTTTTGTTCCATCTCTTCCCAGTTTTGGTATCTGGATGTTGCTGGCTTCATAAAAAGAGTTAGGGAGGAGTTCCTCCTTTTCAATTGTTTGGAATAGTTTCAGAGGGAATGGTACCAGCTCCTCTTCGTATTTCTGGTAGAATTCAGCTGTGAATCCTTTTGGTCATTTTTTTTTTGGTTGGGAGGCTATTAATTACTTCCTCAATTTCAGAGCTTGTTATTGGTCTATTCAGGGATTCAACTTCTTCCTGGTTTAGTCTTGGGATGGTGTATATGTCTAGGAATTTATCCATTTCTTCTATATTTTCTAGTTTATTTGCATAGAGGTGTTTATAGTATTCTCTGATGGTAGTTTGCATTTCTGAGGGGTCAGTGGTGATATTCTCCGTATCATTTTTTTTTATCGTGTCTATTTGATTCTTCTCTCTCTTCTTTATTAGGCTAGCTAGCAGTCTATCTATTTTGTTAATTTTTTCAAAAAACTAGCTCCTGGATTCGTTGATTTTTGGAGGGTTTTTGATGTCTATCTCCTTTAATTCCTCTCTGATCTTTGTTATTTCTTGTCTTCTGCTAGCTTTTGGATTACTTTGCTCTTGTCTTTTCAGCTCTTTTATTTGTGATGATAGGTTGTCAATTTGAGATATTTCTAGCTTTCTGATGTGGGCATTTAGTGCTATAAACGGCTTTAGCTGTGTCCTAGAGATTCTGATACATTGTCTCTTTGTTCTCATTGGTTTCAAATAACATCTTGATTTCTGCCTTAATTTAATTATTTACCCAGGAATCATTCAGGAGTAGGTTGTTCAATTTCCAGGAAATTGTGTGGTTTTGAGTGAGTTTCTTAATACTGAGTTCTAATTTGATTGCACTGTCTGAGAGACTGTTATGATTTCAGTTCTTTTGCATTTTCTGAGGAGTGTTTTACTTCCAATTATGTGATCAATTTTAGAATAACTGCCATGTGGCACTGAGAAGAATGTATATTCTGTTGATTTGGGGTAGAGAGTTCCGTAGATGTTTATTAGGTCTGCTTGGTCCAGAGCTGAGTTCAAGTCCTGGATATCCTTGTAAATCTTCTGCCTCATTGATCTGTCTAATACTGACAGTGGGGTATTAAATTCTCCCACTATTATTGTATGGGAGTCTAAGTCTCTTTGTAGGTCTCTAAGAACTTGTTTAATGAATCTGGGGGCTCCTGTATTGGGTGCATATATATTTAGCATAGTTAGCTCTTCTTGTTGCATTGATCCCTTTACCCTTATGTAATGGCCTTCTTTGTCTTTTTTGATCTTTGTTGGTTTAAAGTCTGTTTTATCAGAGACTAGGATTGCAACCCCTGCTTTTCTTTGCTTTCCATTTGCTTGGTAAATATTCCTCCATTCCTTTATTTTGAGCCTATGTGTGTCTTTGCATGTGAGATGGGTCTCCTGAATACAGCACACTGACAGGTCTTGACTCTATCCAATTTGCCAGTCTATGTCTTTTCACTGGGGCATTTAGCCCATTTACATTTAAGGTTAATATTGTTATGTGTGAATGTGATCCTGTCATCATGATGCTAGCTGGTTATTTTGCACATTAGTTGATGCAGTTTCTTCATAATGTCATTAGTCTTTATATTTTGGTATGTTTTTGCAGTGGGTGGTACTGGTTTTTCTTTTCCATATTTAGTGCTTCCTTCAGGAGCTCTTGTAAGGCAGGCCTGGTGATGACAAAATCTTTCAGCATTTGCATGTCTCTAAAGGATTTTATTTCTCCTTCACTTATGAAGCTTAGTTTGGCTGTATATAAAATTCTGGGTTGAAAATTCTTTAAGAATTTTGAATATTGGCCCCCACTCTCTTCTGGCTTGTAGGGTTTCTGCACAGAAATCCGCTGTGAGTCTGATGGGCTTCCCTTTATAGGTAACTGACCTTTTTGTCTGGCTGCCCTTAACATTTTTTCCTTCATTTTAACCTTGGAGAATCTGATGATTATGAGTCTTGTGGTTGCTCTTCTCGAGGAATATGTTAGGGGTGTTCTTTGTATTTCCTGAATTTGAATGTTGGCTTGTCTTGCTAGGTTGGGGAAGTTCTCCCGGATAATATCCTGAAGTGTGTTTTCCAGCTTGTTTCCATTGTCCCTGTCTCCTTCTGGTATTCCAATCAATTGTAGGTTTGGTCTTTTTATGAAGTCCCCTATTTCTTGGAGGCTTAGTTCATTCCTTTTCATTCTTTTTTCTCTATTCTTTTCTGCATTTCAGTGAGGTGGTCTTCAAACTCTGATATCCTTTCTTCTGCTTGGCTGATTCAACTGTGGTTACTTGTGTATGCTTCACGAAGTTCTTGTGCTGTGTTTCTCAGCTCCATCAGGTCATTTATGTTCCTCTCTGAACTGATTATTCTGGTTAGCAGTTCCTCTAACCTTTTATCAAGGTTCTCAGCTTCTTTGCATTGGGTTAGAACATGCTCCTGTAGCTCATCGTAGTTTTATTACCCATCTTCTGAAGCTTACGTCTGTCAGTTCAGCCATCTGATCCTCCATCCAGTTCTGCACGCTTGATGGAGAGACATTGCAATCATTTGGAGGAGAAGAGGCACTCTGGTCTTTTGGGTTTTCAGCATTTTTTTTGTTGATTCCTTCTCATCTTTGTTAGTTTTTCTTGTTTCGGTCTTTGAGATTGCCGATCCTTGGATGAGGTTTCTGTGAAGGTCTTTTTTGTTGTTGTTGTTGATGCTGTTGTTGTTGCTTTCTGCTTGATTTTCTTTCAGTAGTCAGGTCCCTCTTCTGTAGGGTTGCTGGAGTTTGCTGGGGATTCACTTCAGGCTTTATTAATCTGATTTACTCCTGTGACTGGAGATGTCACTCAAAGAGGCTGGAAAACAGAAAAGATGAGTGTCTGCTCCTTCTTCTGGGACCTCTGATCTTAAGGGGCACCAACCTGATGCCAGCAGGATCGCTCCTGTATAGAGTGTCTGACAGCTTCTGTTGGAGGGTCTCACCCAGTTGGGTGGCACAGGCCACAGGACTCGTTTAATGAAGAACTTTGTCCCTTGGTGGAGCGGGTGTGCTTCACTGGGGGGAAATCCACTCGTTTGTGCTGCCAGGATTCCTCGGAACTGCCAGGAGAAGAGGCTAAGTCTGCTAGTCTGCAGAGACTGCGACTACCCCTCCCGCTAGGAGCTCAGGCCCAGGGAGATCCAAGTTCTGTCCCTGAGCCTCTTGCTGGAGTTATTGTAGATCCTGCAGGGAAGCCGTACTCAATGAGGAAGGATGGGTCAGGGTTTGGCCTGAAAAGGCATTCTGGCCACAGGCTGCCACAGCCAGTGTGTTGGGCTGTTGGGACAAGTCTTAGGACCAAGCCGTCCAGCCTTCCTGGTGCCAGAAGGGGAAAAGTACAGCCTGGAGCTATAGAAATGGGTGTCACCCTTCCCCCGCCCAGTGAGCTTAGCATGCTAGGCAGTTGCAAGTCCTAGTGCTGGCTGCTGCCCCTCCCACAAGGAATTCAAATGGCTTAGACAATAGGCAGCCTCAGCTGATGCTGGTCATCCCTCCCCACTGGGATTTCAGTAGGCTTAAGCAGATTCCAGTTGAGAGGCTGTAAGAAACTGTGCATCCCAGGGTTGGGACGCTAGGCCCCGGTGGCATGGATTCACGAGTGGGATTTTCCGATCTGTGGGTTGCACAGTTCCATGGAAAAAGCAGAGTTCCAAGGAAAAAGCTGGGTAGCAAGCTCATTCACTGCCTCCCTTGGCTGGGGGCAGGAGGTTCTCCTTCCCCATGTGTCTTGCAGGTGGGCCACTGCACCACACTGTTCTTCCTTCTCTCCATTGGTAAAACTAGTCTTCTAGTCGTTTTGATAAGAATCTGGATACCTTGGCTGCTGGTGAAGGATTTACATGTTTATTATGTTTTTTTTTTGTTTTTTTTTTTTTGCATGGGAGCCTCTGAACACTGCTGCTTCTAATTGGCCATCTTGGCCCCACCCCATAAATTTTTTTTAATTTTAATTTTTGTGAGTACTTAGTAGGTGTGTATATTTATAGAGTACATGAGATGTTTTGATGTAGGCATGCAATGTATAATAATCACATTATGTAAAATGGGATATCCATCCCCTCAAACATTTATTCTTTGTCTTATAAGCAATCCAATTAACATTTTATTTAAGTTAAAAAAGTAATTTCCCTTTACTTTTTGCTGTGCAACCTTGACAGTAATAATTTCTTCTGTCAAAATTTGGAAAATCCCAAGAGAGCATGGGAATTCTTTCCAAGTTACACTATAAGAAGTGATCTCTTAAAGTAGAGGCTAATGTATAAAAGAAACAAAAGTATGTAATAATATACATGTTATGTGGCAGGATTCACAATTTAATAACAAGGAAATTATGTAAATGCCATACATTATAATCTCAGATTAATCAGCATTTTATTAAGCATCTCCCTCACCTCTAAGAAACTTTATACCGTCCAGCAATCTTTTCTGATAGACCTTTCCATCTGTAAGAAGAAGCACTGTTCAGATCACACAAGAGCAATGTGGGGCTTTACAGAAAATATAAAACCAATAATTTCAGAAAGACATACTTTATGAACTGCCTTATAAATTTTCTGACTTACTGAAAACCAATGAAATTATATAGCGTGTGGAGAAAGTTGTAACTTTATTAATATAGGCAGTTAATACTGACACTCTACCATGTTGAAACATATCCTTTCTTCTTCTTATTTTGTGATTTTCCATTTTCCCCTATTAGATCACTCCCTTTTCTTTCTTTTTCTCATTTATCCTGGCTTAAATTTTAGATCTTTCAGTAGAATCAAAAGTAATAAAAGATATAACTGAACCCTGATGACAGAAAACATGACACAATTGTTGATTCTCAAAATAAAAGTTGAATGGCACAAATAATCTTTAAAAATATAATGGGGTCATTTTAAAATTACACAACATGGGTCATAGATTATTTTTAAAGTTAGATAGTTTTAGAAGTTTTTAAAGTTTAACAGTAAGCCTCCCTGGAAGATTACATTTTTATTTGAAATACTCACCATCAACTGGCAGATTATTTACCAGTTCTGTGAGTTCTTTATCCGTAAGCTCTATCCCCATGTTTCCTAGAATTGTTTTCATGTCATTGACATCAACTTCCTCTCCTTCAAACAGATAGAAATGGTAACACATGAGATTTTAAAGAACTACCTAATTATTCTAAATAATAATTATATTTTCTATTAATGCTAAATAAATATCTTTGATTAATCTGGAAAAGTGAGATTACAGGCTTATTAATAAAATGTGGCATCATGTTTTGTTGCTAAAACATTGATAAGCCAAAGTTAAGGTCTAGGAAACTGGACACAATCATTTCATTCAAAAATAGCGTAATTAATTAAAAAAAGCAAAACTGGAGGTGTCACATTACCTGACTTCAAACTATGCTATAAGACTACAGTAACCAAAACAGCATGGTACACATATGAGAACAGGCACATAGACCAATGGAACAGAATAGAGAACCCAGAAATAAAGCCACAGATCAACAGCCATCTGATCTTCAACAAAGCTGACAAAAAGAAGCAATGGGGAAAGAAGGCCCTAGTCAATAAATGGTGCTTGGATAATTGGCTAGCCATTTATCAGAATGGTAGTTCTCAGAACAGGCTAGCCACATGCAGAAGAATGAAACTGCACATTTGCCTTTCACCATATATAAAAAGTAATTAGAAATGAATGAAAGATTTAAATGCAAGACATCAGACTATAAGAATGCTACTTTGGGAGGCCAAGGTAGGAGGATCCTTTGAGCTCAGGAGTTCAAGACCATCCTGGGCAACATAGTGAAACCCTGTGGTGGTGTGTGTTTGTAGTCCCAGCTCCTCGGGAGGCTAAAGGGGGAGGACTGCTTGAGCCTAGGAGGTTGAGGCTGTGGTGGGCTGTGACAGTGCCACTGCACTCCAGCTGCACTCCAGCCTGGGCAACAGAGTGAGACTGTTTGAAGAAAAAATCCCAAGCAGCAACAAAAAAACCCTGTAAGCATTCTGGAAGAAGACCTAGGAAATGCCATTCCAGACATTGGTCTTGGAATATAATTTATGATGCAAAAAGCAATTGTGACAAAAACAAAAATGGACAAATGGGACCTTATTAAGCTAAAGAGCTTCTGCACTGTGAGAAAAACCATCAACAGAGTAAACAGACAACCTACAGAATGGGAGAAAATATTCACAAACTATGCATATGGCAAAGGTCTAATATCCAGAATCTATAAGTAACTTAAATCAACAGGCAAAAACAAATAATTCTATTCAAAAGTGGGCAAAAGACATGAACAGACACTTTTCAAAAGAAGACATACATACAGCCAACAAGCATAGGAAAAAAATGCTTAACATCACTAGTCATCAGATAAATGCAAATCAAAGCCACAATGAGATATCTCACGCCAGGCAGAATGGCCTTTATTAAAAAGTCAAAAACTACAGATGCTGGCAAGGTTGCAGAGAAAGGGGAATACTTATACACTGTTGATCAGAATGTAAATTAGTTTGGCCACTGTGGAAAGCAGTTTGGAGATTTCTCAAAAAACTTAAAACAGAATTACTATTCAACCCAGCAATCCCATTACTGGGTATACATCCTGAAGAAAATAAATTGTTCTACTAAGAAGATACAGACACTCATATGTCCACCACAGAAAATACATGGAATCAACCTAGGTGCCCATCAATAGTGGACTGATAAAGAAAATGTGTTACATACACACCACAGAATACTATGCAGCCATAAAAAGAATGAGATTGTTCCCTTTGAAGCAACAATAAAGCTGGAGGCCATTATCCTAAGCAAATTAATACAGGAACAGAAAACTAAATACTGTGTGTTCTCACTTATAAGTGAGGTAAACACTGGGTACACATGGACATAAAAATGGCAAAAATAGAACTAGGGACTACTAGAGAGGGTAGTGGGGAGGGGAATGCGGGTTGAAAATCTACCTATTGGGTACTATGCTCACAACGGGTGATGGGATCATTTGTGCCCCAAATCTCAGCATCACAGAATGTGCCCATGTAACAAACCTGCACATATACCCCTTGAATCTAAAATAAAAGTTTAAATTATTTTAAAAAACAATCTAATTTTAAAAGACATTAAAATTAACTGGAACACATATAAAATATGTGTAAAGAATTGGAATCATACATTTAGTATTTATATTTACTTTATAAATAACATTTATTATTTATGTGATCAGCAAACAGTTGGTTAAATGTATGAAAAGTATACTCTCAAGTGTTAAGGTTTCCATTGCTAATTTTCTCGGCATTCATGTCTGAAGATAATCATAAAGCTGAATAAGAATGAGCTTGGACCTCTAGTTTAATCAAAAGGCCTAACAAAACAAGTTAAAGAAACTGTCTGATATTCTTAGACATAAATATATAATTCTTTTTTGTCCTTAAATGAAGTGTGTTTTCATTTGCTTTGAGCAGCCTTTTAAAACAAAATATCATTCTTTTAAAATCTTTAATTTAAGAAAAGTAAAATTAGTTGACTGAAAAAAAATCAGAATAATATATATTTGGTCACTTCTTTCTCACTTGCAACAGCTTCTACTTTATTCATCAGTTTTTCCAGATCAACTTTCTCGTAGGCTGTAATACAAAGTTTAATCAGAGAGAAGCAATAACGTGAACTCTGAAAAAAAAGACATATTGTACAGGAGGTCCTTTTCATTGAAGATTTATTGCTGGATAGATAACCAATGAAAATAAATCCAGTTAAAATGAGGACCATGATTTAATAGTAAATAATAAATAAAAATGATCTAAAAGGTTTGATTGGAGAATAAAAATGCAAATGATCAAATAAGTTTATATGATCTTATATTTAAGGAAATTCAAGTTATAACTATTCCATAATTTTTAGGATAAGCAATGAATAAATGCTAACTTCTAAAAGTGTGTTCTGGTATGATTTTCTGGTAAAATTACATCACTACCTACTACAGTATCTTTTTTTTTTTGAGACAGAGTCTTGCTCTGTTGCCCTCTGTTGCCCAGGCTGGAGTGCAGTGGCATAATCTTGGCTCACTACAACCTCTGCCTCCCTGGTTCAAGAGATTCTCCTGCCTCAGCCTCCCTAGTAGCTGGGATTAGAAGCACATGCCACCATACCCGGCTAATTTTTGTATTTTCAGTAGAGACAGGGTTTCTCTATGTTGGCCAGGCTGGTCTCGAACTCCTGACCTCAAGTGATCCACCTGCCTCAGTCTCCTAAAGTGCTGGGATTACAGGCATGAGCCACCATGCCTGGCCAGCATCCTTTTAATCTTTGAAACAGAGGGGCAGTTCCAAGATGGCTGAATAGGAACAGCTCCAGCCTCCAGCTCCCAACATGAGTGACACAGAAGATGGGTGATTTCTGCATTTCCAACTGAGGTACGAGGTTCATCTCACCAGGGCATGTCAGACAGTGGGTGCAGGACAGTGGGTGCAGCCCACTGAGCGAGAACTGAAGCAGGGCAACGCATTGCCTCACCCGGGAAGCTCAAGGGGTAAGGGAATTCCCTTTCCTAGCCAAGGGAAATCGTGACACACAGCACCTGGAAAATTGGGTCACTCCCACCCTAATACTTCGCTTTTCCAAGGGTCTTAGCAAACGGCACACCAGGAGATTATATCCCGTGCCTGGCTCAGAGTGTCCCAGGCCCACGGGGCCTCCCTCATTGCTAGCACAGCAGTCTGAGATATAACTGCAAGGCGGCAGCAAGGCTGGGGGAGGGGCACCCACCATTACTGAGGCTTGAGTAGGTAAACAAAGTGGCTGGGAAGCTCGAACTGGGTGGAGCCCACCGCAGCTCAAGGAGGCCTGTCTGCCTCTGTAGACTCCACCTCTGGGGACAGGACATAGCCAACAAAAGGCAGCAGAAACCTCTGCAGATTTAAATGTCCCTGTCCGACAGCTTTGAAGAGAGTAGTGGTTCCCAAGCATGGAATTTGAGATCTGAGAACGGACAGACTGCCTGCCCAAGTGGGTCCCTGACCCCTGAGTAGCCTAACTGGGAGACACCCCCCCACCAGGGGCAGACTGTCACCTTACACCTCACATGGCCGGGTACCCCTCTGAGACGAAGCTTCCAGAGGAACAATCAGGCAGCAACATTTGCTGTTCAGCAAATTCACTCTTCTGCAGCCTCTGCTGCTGATACCCAGGCAAACAGGGTCTGGAGTGGACCTACAGCAAACTCCAACAGACCTGCAGCTGAGGGTCCTGACTGTTAGAAGGAAAACTAACAAACAGGATATCCACACCAAAACCCCATCTGTACGTCACCATCATCAAAGGCCAAAGGTAAATAAAACCACAAAGATAGGGAAAAAACAGAGCAGAAAAGCTGAAAACTCTAATAATCAGAGAGCCTCTCCCCCTCCAAAGGAACGCAGCTCCTCACCAGCAATGGAACAAAGCTGAATGGAGAATGACTTTGATGAGTTGAGAGAAGAAGGCTTCAGATGATCAAACTTCTCCAAGTTAAAGAAGGAAGTCGAACCCATTGCAAAGAAGCTAAAAACCTTGAAAAAATATTTGATGAATGGGTAACTAAAATAACCAATGTAGAGAAGTCCTTAAATGACCTGATAGAGCTGAAAACCATGGCATGAGAACTACATGACAAATGCACAAGCTTCAGTAACCGATTTGATAAACTGGAAGAAAGGGTATCAGTGATTGAAGATCAAATGAATGAAATAAAGCAAGAAGTTTAGAGGAAAAAGAAACGAACAAAGCCTCCAAGAAATATAGGATTATGTGAAAAGGCCAAATCTACGTCTGATTGGTGTACCTGAAAGTGACGGGGAGAATAGAACCAAGTCGGAAAACACTCTGCAGGATATTATCCAGGAAAACTTCCCCAACCTAGCAAGATAGGCCAACATTCAAATTCAGGAAATACAGAGAACACCACAAAGATACTCTTCGAGAAGAGCAACTCCAAGACACATAATTGTCAGATTCACCAAAGTTCAAATGAAGGAAAAAATGTTAAGGGCAGCCAGAGAGAAAGGTTGGGTTACTCACAAAGGGAAGCCCATCAGACTAACAGCAGATCTCTCGGCAGAAACTCTACAAGCCAGAAGAGAGTGGGGGCCAATATTCAACATTCTTAAAGAAAAGAATTTCAACCCAGAATTTCATCTCCAGCCAAACTAAGTTTCATAAGTGAAGGAGAAATTAAATCCTTTCCAAACAAGCAAATGCTGAGAGATGTTGTCATCACCAGGCCTGCCCTACAAGAGCTCCTGAAGGAAGCACTAAACATGGAAAGGAACAACCAGTACCAGCCACTGCAAAAACATGCCAAAATGTAGAGACCATTGATGCTAGGAAGAAACTGCATCAACTAATGAGCAAAATAACCAGCTAACATCATAATGACAGGATCAACTTCACACATAACAATATTAACCTTAAATGTAAATGGCCTAATGCTCCAATTAAAAGAAACACACTGGCAAATTGGATAAAGAGTCAAGATCCATCAGTTTGCTCTATTCAGGAGACCCATCTCCCATACAGAGACACACATAGGCTCAAAATAAAGGGATGGAGGAAGATCTACCGAGCATATGGAGAACACAAAAAAGGCAGGGGTTGCAATCCTAGTCTCTGATAAAACAGACTTTAAACCAACAAAGATCAAAAGAGACAAAGAAGGCCATTATATAATGGTAAAGGGATCAATTCAACAAGTAGAACTAACTATGCTAAATATATATGCACCCAATACAGGAGCACTCAGATTCATAAAGCAAGTCCTTAGAGACTTACAAGGAGACTTAGACTCCCACAGAATAATAATGGGAGACTTTAACAGCCCACTGTCAATATTAGACAGATCAATGAGACAGAATGTTAACAAGGATATCCAGGAATTGAACTCAGTTCTGCACCAAGTGGACCTGATAGACATCTGCAGAACTCTCCACCCCAAATCAACAGAATATACATTCTTCTCAGCACCACATCACACTCATTCCAAAATTGAACGCATAGGGGGAAGTAAAGCACTCCTCAGCAAATGAAAAAGAACAGAACTTATAACAAACTGTCTCTCAGACCACAGGGCAATCAAATTAGAACTCAGGATTAAGAAACCCACTCAAAACTGCTCAACTACATGGAAACTAAACAACCTGCTCCTGAATGACTACTGGGTACATAACGAAATGAAGGCAGAAATAAAGATGTTCCTTGAAACCAATGACAACAAAGATACAACAAACCAGAATCTCTGGGACACATTTAAAGCAGTATGTAGAGGGAAATTTATAGCACTAAATGTTCACAAGAGAATGCAGGAAAGATCTAAAATTGACACCCTAACATCACAATTAAAAGAACTAGAGAAGCAACAGCAAACACATTCAAAAGCTAGCAGAAGGCAAGAAATAACTAAGATCAGAGCAGAACTGAAGGAGATAGAGACACAAAAAACCCTTCAAACAATCAATGAATCGAGGAGCTGGTTCTTTGAAAAGATCAACAAAACAGATAGGCCACTAGCAAGACTAATAAAGAAGAAAAGAGAGAAGAACCAAATAGATGCAACAAAAAATGATAAAGGGGATATCACCACCAACCCCACAGAAATACAAACTACCATCAGAGAATACTATAAACACTGCTACACAAATAAACTAGAAAACCTAGAAGAAATGGATAAATTCCTGGACACATACACTCTCCTAAGACTAAACCAGGAAGAAGTTGAATCCCTGAGTAGACCAATAACAGGCTCTGAAATTGAGGCAATCATTAATAGCCTACCAACCAAAAAAAATCAAGGACCAGACGGATTCACAGCCAAATTCTACCAGAGGTACAAAGAGGAGCTGGTATCATTCCTTCTGAAAGCATTCCAATCAATAGAAAAAGGGGAATCCTTCCTAACTCATTTTATGAGCCTAACATCATCCAGATAGAAAAGCCTGGTAGAGACACAACAAAAAAAGAGAATTTTAGACCAATATGCCTGATAAACATCGATGCAAAAATCCTCCATAAAATACTGGCAAACTGAATCCAGCAGGACATCAAAAAGCTTATCCACCATGATCAAGTTGGCTTCATCTCTGGGATGCAAGGCTGGTTCAATATATACAAATCAATAAATGTAATCCAGCATATAAACAAAACCAAAGACAAAAACCACATGATTATCTCAATAGATACAGAAAAGGCCTTTGACAAAATTCAACAGTGCTTCATGCTAAAAATTCTCAATGAATTTGGTATTAATGGAATGTATCCCAAAATAATAAGAACTATTTATGACAAACCAACAGCCAATATCATACTGAATGGGCAAAAATTGGAAGCATTCCCTTTGAAAACTGGCACAAGACAGGGATGCCCTCTCTCACCACTCCTATTCAACATAGTGTCTCCTATTCAACATATTGTTGGATGTTCTGGCCAGGTAATCAGGCAAGAGAAAGAAATAAAGGGCATTGAATTAGGAAAAGAGGATGTCAAATTGTCCCTGTTTGCAGACGACATGATTGTATAGTTAAAAAACCCCATCGTTTCAGCCCGAAATCTCCTTAAGCTGACAAGCAACTTCAGCGAAGTCTCAGGATACAAAATCAAGGTGCAAAAATCACAAGCATTCTTATACACCAATAAGAGAAAAACAGAGAGCCAAATCATGAGTGAACTCCCATTCACAGTAGCTTCAAAGAGAATAAAATACCTAGGAATCCAACTTACAAGGGATGTGAAGGACCTCCTCAAGTAGAACTACAAATCACTGCTCCTCGAAATAAAAGAGGACGCAAACAAATGGAAGAACTTTCCATGTTCATGGATAGGAAGAATCAATATGAAAATGGTCATACTGCCCAAGGTAATTTATAGATTCAATGCCATCCCCATTAAGCTACCAATGACTTTCTTCACAGAATTGGAAAAAACTACTTTAAAGTTCATATGGAACCAAAAAAAGAGCCCTCATTGCCAAGACAATCCTAAGCCAAAAGAACAAAGCTGGAGGCATGATGCTACCTGACTTCAAACTACACTACAAGGCTACAGTAAACAAAACAGCATGGTACAGGCACCAAAAAAGAGATATAGACCAATGGAACAGAACAGAGACCTCAGAAATAATACCACACATCTACAACCATCTGATCTTTGAAAAACCTGACAAAAACAAGAAATGGGAAAAGGATTCCCTATTTAAGAAATAGTGCTGGGAAAACCGGCTAGCCATATGTAGAAAGCTGAAATGATCCCTTCCTTACACCTCATACAAAAATTAATTTAAGATGAGTGAGAGACTTAAATGTTAGACCTAAAAGCATAAAAACCCTAGAAGAAAATCTAGCCAATAGTATTCAGGACATAGGTATGGGCAAGGACTTCATGTCTAAAACACCAAAAGCAAAGGAACAAAAGCCAAAATTGACAAATGCATCTAATTAAACTAAAGAGCTTCTGACAGCAAAAGAAACCACCATCAGAGTGAACAGGCAACCTGCAGAATGGGAGAACATTTTTGCAATCTACTCATCTGACAAAGGGCTAATATCCAGAACCTACAAGAACTCAACCAAATACACAAGAAGAAACAACCCCATCAAAAAGTGAGCAAAGGATATGGACAGACACTTCTCAAAAGAAGACATTTACACAGCCAACAGGCACATGAAAAAATGCTCATCATCACTCACCATCAGAGAAATGCAAATCAAAACCACAATGAGATACCATGTCACACCAGTTAGAATGGTGATCATTAAAAAGTCAGGAAACAACAGGTGCTGGAGAGGATGTGGAGAAATAGGAAGGCTTTTACACTGCTGGCGGGAGTGTAAACTAGTTCCACCATTGTGGAAGACACTGTAGCTATTCCTCAAGGATCTAGAACTAGAAATATCACTTGACCTAGCAATCCCATTACTGGGTATATACCCAAAGGATTATATATCATGCTACTATAAAGACACACACACACACGTATGTTTATGGCGGCACTATTCACAATAGCAAAGACTTGGAACCAACCCCAATGTCCATCAGTGATAGACTGGATTAAGAAAATGTGGCACATGTACACCATGGAATACTATGCAGCCATAAAAAAAGGATGAGTTGGTGTCCTTTGTAACAACACGGATGAAGCTGGAATCCATCATTCTGAGCAAACTATCACAAGAACAGAAAACCAAACACTGCATGTTCTCATACGGGGGAACTGAACAAACAGAACAGTTGGACACAGCGAGGGGAACATCACACCCCGGGGCCAGTTGTGATGTGGGGGAGTGGGGGAGGGATAGCATTAGGAGAAATAATGTAAATGACGAGTTAATGGGTGCAACAAACCAACACGGCACATGTATACATATGTAACAAACCTGCACGTTGTACACATGTACCCTAGAACTTAAAGTATAATAAAAAGCAAAAGTCAAAAAACAAGTATGACATATTTCATTTTTGTAAAACTAGGTGGTTAGATGCTTGCAATGAACTCATTACTTTGATCCTTTTAATGCTTCACCCTGTTTTCACTGTGTCCATCTAGTTATTTGGGTCTATAGATACTGGTGAAACCATTTTATTGGAAAACAGTACTAATGAATGTAAGATGTTATCAAGAAATAGTTCTTTCGTTTTGACTGATAAAATGCAGATAATGTTAATCTGTTAGTAAAGGCAGATATTTTATCAAAATATTGAAAATATGTGAATTTATAAGCCACAAATAGAATATTAGAAAAATACTATTAAAAATTTTAGTGTAAATCATCATTTATTGCAAATCATGTGTAACAAATTCTTACCAGTAAAAGCTTTCACTTCATCCTCCAATGCTTTCACAGCCACTTTATTATCAGCTATAACACAAAGGCATAATTTGAAGCTCATAACATGNAGTTGACTAAATTCCTCATATAGATAGCTCATCTTTTCCTTGACTTTTTTGGCATGTAATTACATCTTCCCCACTAAGTTTATAAACTCTAAGAGAGAAATGTCTCAACAATACGGTTGATTATCTGGTTAAATAACGATACATCTGTTTTCCAAAAATCAAATGGAATCTATGTATTAGAGAGGTTGCAGGATTCACAACGAAATTAGTAGTGAATAATGGGAAGGCCAAATGAGTACCTTATATTCATCTATCTCCTTATTACTTTCCCTCACATTTAAGGTATTTCATACTACTCAGCACTATGTTTTTTTTTCTCATGTGAACCACTGTCTTAAATACAGTGTTTATAATTCCCATGCACATTGTACATGCATATGTGAAGTAGTTTTGCATAATTTTAAAATTTAAATATGTTATGTGTTTCCTTTGCCACTTGCATTTTAAATTCAATTTTCTCTGCTTTTTAAAAAAGCCATTTGCCCGTGTTGAAACATGAAGATCTTCTTCATTCATTTAAACTACTGTTTATTATTCTATTATAATGTTATTCCAACATGAATTGATCCATTCTCCTGTAGATGAATGTTTAGGTTGTTTCTGATTTTTTGCTACAACAAGAAAAGGATGTTAATGAACAATAAGAAATCATCTGAAGGTAGAAAACTCACTGGTAACAGTAAGTACACAGAAAAAGAGACTATTATAACAGTGTGACTGTGGTGTGTAAACTGCTCTTTTCTTAAGTAGAAAAACTAAACAATGACCGATCGAAAATGATAACTACAACTTTTGAAGACATAGTACAAAAAGATATAAATAGAAACAACAAAAGTTTAAAAGCAGGGAGATGAAGTTAAGGTGTAGAGTCGTTATTTGTTTTATTTTTGCTTGTTTGTTTGCTTATGCAAAAGTGTTAAGTAGTTATCATGTTAAAATAATGGCTTATAAGATAGT
Organism: Theropithecus gelada; assembly: GCF_003255815.1. Lineage (NCBI taxonomy): Eukaryota > Metazoa > Chordata > Mammalia > Primates > Cercopithecidae > Theropithecus > Theropithecus gelada. The sequence continues at coordinate 35,943,488 of NC_037684.1, read as the reverse complement.
ATTTGCAAGCCTCATGGAAAACCTCAAACAAAAACAATCATACAATGAATACACAAAAATAAAAAACAAACTAAATCATATGACCACAAAAAATCACCTTCACTAAAAGGAAGATAGGAAGGAAGAAAAGAAGAAAGAGAAGACCATAATACAGCCAGAAAACAAATAACAAAATGGCAGGAGTAAGTCTTCACTTAGTGGTAATAACATTGAATGTAAATGAACTAAACTCTCCAACCAAAACACCTACTGTTACTGAATGGACACCGCTAGCCCCAGTCAAAAAAAAGACTAATTGATTCTGTTGCCTACAAGAAATACACTTCACTCATAAAGACACACACAGACTGAAAATAAGGGATAGAAAAAGATATTCCATGCCAGTAAGAAACCAAAAAGAGCAGGAGTGGCTATACTTATACCAGATAAAATAGATTTTAAGACAAAACTATAAGAAGAGACAAAGAAGGTGACTATATGATAATAAAGGGGTCCATTCAGCAGGAGGATATAATAAGTTTAAATATATATACACGCAACACTGGAGTACCCAGATGTACAAAGCAAATATTATTAGAGCTAAACAGAAGGATGAACTCCAATACAACAGTAACTGGAGACTTCAACACTTTTAGCATTGGACAGATCTTTTAGACAGAAAATCAACAAAGAAACATCGGATTTAGTCTACATTATAAAACAGATGGATCTATTAGATATTTACAGAACATTTCATCCAATGGCTACAGAATACACATTCTTTCCTCAGCACATGGATCATTCTTAAGGACCGACCACATGTTACGTCACAAAAGAAGTCTTTACAACATTCAAAAAATGGAAATAATAGCGAAGCTCTGACAACAATGGAATAAAATTAGAAATTCATAACAAGAAGAATTTTGGAAAATGGATACTTTGAAATTGAACAATATGCTTCTGAGTGATCATGGGTCAATGAAGAGATTAAGAAGAAAATTAAAAAATTTCCTGGCTGGGCGCAGTGGCTCATGTCTGTAATCCCAGCACTTTGGGAGGCTGAGGCAGGCAGATTACCTGAGGTCAGGAGTTCGAGACCACCCTGACCAACATGGAGAAACTCCATCTCTACTAAAAATACAAAAATTAACTGGGCATGATGGTGCATGCCTGTAATCCCAGCTACTTGGGAGGCTGAGGCAGGAGAATCCCTTGAGCCCAGGAGGCAGAGGTTGTGGTGAGCCGGGATCACACCATTGCATTCCAGCCTGGACTACAAGAGCAAAACTCCATCTCAAAAAAAAAAAATCTTGAAAAAAAAATTATAATGGAAACACAACATACCACAACCTATGGGACATAGCAAAAGCAGTACTAAGAGTGAAGCTTATCACTATAAGTGCCACACCAAAAAAAGAAAAACTTCAAACAACCTAACAATGCATCTTAAAGAGTTAGAAAAGCAAGAGCAAATCAAACCCAAAATTAGTAGAAGAAAATAAATAATAAATATTAGAGCAGAAATAAATGAAATTGAAATGAAGAAAATACAAAAGATCAATGAAACAAAAAGTTGTTTTTTTGAAAAGTTAAACATAATCAACAAACCTTTAGCAAGAGTAACTAAGAATAAAAGAGAAAAGGTCCAAATAAATACAATCAGAGATGAAAAAGAAGACATGACAACTGATACCAAAGAGATTCAAAGGATCATTAGTGGCTACTATGAGCAACAATATGGTAATACATTGGAAAATCTAGAAGGAATAGACAAATTTCTAGACACATACAACCTACCAAGATTGAACCACAAAGAAATCCAAAATCTGAACACTCTAATAACAAGTAATGAGATCAAGCCATAATAAAAATTCTCCCAGCAAGGAACATCCCAGGATCTGATGTCTTCACTGCTAAATTCTACCAAACATTTAAAGAAGAACTAATACCAACCCTATTCAAACTATTCTGAAAAATAGAGAAGAAAATATATCCAAATTCATTGTACAAGGCCATCCAAATTCATTCTCCCTCCCTTCCTTCTTTCGCTCCTTCCCTCTCTCCTTCCTTTCCTCCTCCAAATTCATTCTACAAGGCCATTATTACCCTGATATCAAAATCAGACAAAGACACATAAAAAAAGAAAACTACAGGCCAATATAGTTGATTAATACTGATGCAAAAATCCTCAACAACAACAAATATATATAACAAAATATTAGCAAACGGAATTCAACAATACATTAAAAAGATCATTCACCATGACCATGTGGAATTTATCCCTGGGATGCAAGGATGGTTTAACATATGCAAATCAATTAATGTGATACATCCTAACAGTAGACTAAAGGACAAAAACCATAAGATCATTTCAGCTGATGCTGAAAAAGCATTTGATAAAGTTCAAATCCCTTCATGATGAAAACCCTCAAAAAACTTGAGATAGAAGAAACATACCTTAACATAATAAAAGCCATATATGACAGACCCACAGCTAGTATAATGCTGAATGAGGAAAAACTGAAAGCCTTTCCTCTAAGATTCAAAACATGACGACAAACATGCCCACTTTCACCACTGTTATTCAACACAGTACTGAAAGTCCTAGCTAGAGCAATTAGACGAGACAAATAAATAAAGGACATCCAAACTAGAAAGGAGAAAGTCAAATTATCTTGCTTGTGGATAATATGATCTTAGATTTGCAAAAACCTAAAGACTCCACCCAAAACTACTAGAAGTGATAAATTCAGTAAAGCTGCAGGATACAAAATCAACATACAAAAATCTGTAACATTTCTATATGCCAACAATGAACAAGCTGAAAAAGATAGCCAAAAAATAATCCGATTTACATCAGCCACACATAAAATTAAACAACTAGGAATTAACCAAAGAAGTGAAAGATCTCTATAATGCAAACTATGAGACAATGATGAAGGGAACTGAACAGGACAACAACAAAAAAATGGAAAATTATTCCATGTTCATGGATTGGAAGAATCAATACAGTTAAAATGTCCATATTCCCCAAAGCCATCTACAGATTCAATTCAACAGAATTCCTATTCAAATACCAATGATATTCTTCACAGAAATAGAAAAAAATATCCTAAAATTTATATGGAACCACAAAAGACCCAGAATAGCCAAAGCTATTCTAAGCAAAAAGAACAAAACTGGAGGAATCATATTACATGACTTCAAATTATACTACAGAGATACAGTAAGCAAAATGGCATGGCACCAGCATAGAAACAGACACAGAGACACATGGACTGTTTTTTTAAAATTAATGATTCAATCTCTACATGTCATAGGCCTGTTGATATTTCTTCTTGAGTGATTTTAGGTAATTTGCGTTTCTAGGAATTTCCCTATTTCATCTAGGTTATTATACTGTCACCATACAATTGTCATAATATGCTCTCATAAACCTTTTTATTTATGTAAGCTTGGTGGTAATGACCCCACTTTCATTTCTGATTTTAGTTATTTGCATCTTTTCTCTTTTTTTCTTTGTCAGTCTGGTTAAAGGTTTGTCAGTTTTGTTGATCTTTTCAAAGAATTCAGTTTTGGTTTCATTAATCTCGCTATTGTTTTTATACAAAATGTCTAAGTGTTATCTACCTTCACTTAATCTTTATTTGCTTCCTTGTACCAGCATTGCTTTTAGTTTGGTATTCCTTTTCTAGTTTCTCAAAGTGCAATGTTAGGTTATTGATTTGTGTTCTTTCGTCTTTTTTAATGTAGGCATTTACATCTATAAATTTCCCTCTGAGCATTGCCTTCACTGCATCCCACAGTTTTGGTATGTTGTGTTTTCATTTTCATTCATCTCTAAGTATTTTTAAATGTTTTTGTGCCTTGGTGGCAGTATATGGGGCCAACTCTGCAGGTGTGCAAAATGCAAGAAGTGTGGGGGTGTGGCTACCTCCACCTAGATTTAAAGGATGTTCCACAGAGTCTTGGGGACCAAGCAGAAAACTTTCATGGGGCGAAGCCACTGCAGAGAGCCCCCACTAAGGAAATGAATGCCCAGTGGAGCCATGGGGGCAGGACTGCCATCCAAGACTGCAGACCAGTAGAGCTACCTGTGTGTAACTCCAGCCTGGGAGAGGCACAGGTATGTGACTTCAACATGGGAGAGATGCTGTGTGGGCTGCACCCAGCAAAGCCATGAACACAGGGTTACCTAGAAACTTTGAGGTCAAATCTCTGCCCCAGTATGTCTGGAAGGTGAGACACTGAATCAAATAAGATCATTCTCAAGCCTTAAGACTTAATGTCTAGAAAAAGGAAGACAGTTGACTGTGAAAATAACTGTCTTAGGAAAAAAAAAAAAAAAAAAAAAAAAAGAAGACTTAATGTTCTTTGACCTGTTGGGTTTTGAATTTACTTGGGACTAATTTCCCTCCTTCTCTACTTCCCTCTCTTCCTTCTTTCTTTCCCTCCCTCCCTTCCTTCTCCCTTCCCTTCCTTCTTTCTTTTCCTCATTCCCTCTCTCCTTCTTTTCCTCATTCCCTTCCTCTTTCCCTCCTTCCTTTCCTCCTTCCTTCCTTCCCTCTATCCATCCTTCCTTTCTTCCTTCCTTTCTTCCCCCTTCTCTCTCCCTCCCTTACTCTCTCCCTCCCTTACTCCCTCCCTTCTTTCCTTCCTTCCTTCCTTCCTTCCTTCCTTCCTTCCTTCCTTCCTTCCTTCCTTCCTTCCTTCCTTCTTTCCTTCTCCTCTTTAGAATGGCAATATATATCCTATGCCTATTATATTTTAAAAGCACATAGTTTGTTTGATTTCATAGGTTCAGAGCCAGAGGAAAATTTTCCTAAGGATAAATTATACCCTGAGTCTCACCCATACCACCATACTTAGATGATATTTAGATGTGACTCTGGACTTTAGAGTTGGTGCTGGAACAAGTTAAGACTTTGGGGGCTATTGGGATGGGATGAATGTATTTTTGGGAGATCAGGAGTAGAATGTTATGGTCTGAATATTGGTGTCCCCTCAAAATTCATATGTGGAAACTTAACTCCAAAAGGGATGTTATTAAGAGGTAGAATCTCTGGCAGGTGATTATATCATGAGTGCTCTGTCCCCCACGGGACATGGATTACTACCCTTATGAAACATCTTGAGGGAGCAAGTTTGCTTCTTCTGCCCCTTCCACCATGCAAGGACACAGCAAGAATGTTCTATCTTTGAAGCAGAAAGCAAGCCCTCTCCAAACACCAGATCTGTCAATGCCTTGATCTTGGATTTCTTAGCCTCTGAAACTGTGATAAATGAATTTCTATTGTTTATAAATTAGGCAGTTTTAGGTATTTTTGATCTTGGATTTCCTAGCCTTTGAAACTGTGAGAAATGAATTTTTATTGTTTATAAATTAGCCAGTTTTAGGTATTTTTGTTATAGCAACATGAATGGATTAACACACATACAGACCATCGATCCCAATCTGAAGAAGTTCAAAGGCAAAAGTTGTTCCTGCCCCATCCATGATGATAACTTCTTACAAGTACTTGTAATTCTCTAGTTGTTTTCTCTTGCTATGTAAGTATGCTTGGCCAGTTTGGGGCATATTAGAGGTGCCAGGGATTATGTTTACTCAGGAGCATCACTCAACCATTGATTAGTGGGAAGTGGTCCTCCTTTATTTTTCTTTAAGTCCTTGGACATAATTGTAATAGCTGCTTGAAAGTCTTTGCTAAGTCCAACATCTGACCTATATCCAACTATGTATCTGGTGATTCTTTTTTTTTCTTTATTTGACTATAATACTTTTCTGTTTCATATCTATCTAGTAATATTTATTGTATGCTGGATGTTGTGATTAATATCTCATAAGACTCTGGATTCTGTTCCATTCCTCTGAAGCATCTTGAATTTTACTCCAACAGGCAGTTCCATACAGGTGACCCTGAATTAGTGTAGGTTTGATTTTGCACATTGTAATAATTGATCTAAAGCAGTGCTGTCAAATAGACCTTTCTGTGATGATGGAAATGTTCTACCTCTGCACCAATACAATAGGACTCATCAGGTATGACTATTTAGCACTTGAAAAATGGCTAGTGTGACTAGAGAACTAAATTTCTAGTATTATTTAATTTAAATTCATTTAAATTTAAGTGACTGCATGTTGCTAATGGCTACCATATTGGACAGTGCAGATCTAGAATAATCCTTACTCCAGGATGTGGTATTTACTTCAGAGGTATAGCCTTTCTGGTTTCTCAGCTACTTGTCCAAGGTGTTAACGAGGTTTCTTCACTCTAGCTGGACTGACACATCAACTAGCATTGCTTTACCTCTAATGCCATTGTTCTGCTCTCAGTCCTGTAGCAGCTACTTTCTAGTGTAGCATCACTTTGAGCATGTGTGGTCTAAACCTTGGCTCAGAACTCAGAGCATCCCCCACCTGACCCTATAGACTTCTGCCTCACTTCCTACACAGCGTTCTTCTCACTGGCACTACGCCCATCAGATTCCAGCCATTTCAACAGTACTGAACCCTAATCTATAACTGCCTCAGCTCAGTGTGACCACTGTGTTCTGCTTGGGCTTTAGCTTCCTAAACTATGACTGGAAAATTGTCCTTAGGCTTACTTCATAACTTCTTCTTCTCTCAAGGATCAGAGTCTTGCACTTTCTGTTGTGTCCAATCCTTGAAAACAGTAGCCTTATATATATTGTCCAGTTTAATAATTGTTTACGGCAGGAGAGCTAGTTATTTCATAATGATCCACAGAGGGGAAGATCCTGGTAATTTTTTTTTAAGTTTTAATTTTGCTGAAACATATATCAGTGCTCTATATATGTAAATTAAGTCTGTTAATTATATTATTCAAATATTCTTCATAAATTTTGATTGCTTATTCTAGCAATTTCTGAAGGATATATGTTGTAATCTCTATGGTGAGGATTTATTTCTCCATTAAGTTTTGTCATTCTGTGCTTTATATATTTTGAAATTATATTACTACAAACATAAAAATTTAGAACTGGATTATCTTCCTCATGAATTAACTCCTTTATCATGCTGCAATGTGCTGGCTTATATTGCTATAATCTCTACCTAGCTTGGTATTAATTATACCAGCTTTATTTTCATTTGTGCTTGTATTATGTATCCATCCTTTTGCTTGCAACTTTTCTCTGTATTTATATTTAAGATGTGTCTCGTGTAAGTAGTATACATTATTTTATAATCTAGACTCACAATCTTTTTGTTTTAGTTTGAATATTTATTGCATTTACATTTACCATAATTAATATTATATTTTAGTTAAATCAATATTTACTATTGCTTTATTTGCCAACTTGTTATGCTTTCATTCTCTCTTTTTTTAAAATTTTTTTTAAATTTTTTAATTTTTTAATTTTTTATTATTATTATACTTTAAGTTCTAGGGTACATGTGCATAACGTGCAGGTTTGTTACATATGTATACTTGTGCCATGTTGCTGTGCTGCACCCATCAACTCGTCAGCACCCAACTACTTGTCATTTACATCAGGTATAACTCCCAATGCAATCCCTCCCCTCTCCCCCTTCCCCATAATAGGCCCCAGTGTGTGACGTCCCCCTTCCCGAGTCCAAGTGATCTCATTGTTCAGTTCCCACCTATAAGTGAGAACATGCGGTGTTTGGTTTTCTGTTCTTGTGATAGTTTGCTAAAAATGATGGTTTCCAGCTGCATCCATGTCCCTACAAAGGACACAAACTCATCCTTTTTTATGGCTGCATAGTATTCCATGGTGTATATGTGCCACATTTTCTTAATCCAGTCTGTCACTGATGGACATTTGGGTTGATTCCAAGTCTTTGCTATTGTGAATAGTGCCGCAATGAACATACGTATGCATGTGTCTTTATAGCAGCATGATTTATAATCCTTTGGGTATATCCCCAGTAATGGGATGGCTGGGTCATATGGTACATCTAGTTCTAGATCCTTGAGGAATCGCCATACTGTTTTCCATAATGGTTGAACTAGTTTATAATCCCACCAACAGTGTAAAAGTGTTCCTATTTCTCCACATCCTCTCCAGCACCTGTTGTTTCCTGACTTTTTAATGATCGCCATTCTAACTGGTGTGAGATGGTATCTCATTGTGGTTTTGATTTGCATTTCTCTGATGGCCAGTGATGATGAGCATTTTCTCATGTGTCTGTTGGCCGTATGAATGTCTTCTTTTGAGAAATGTCTGTTCATATCCTTTGCCCACTTTTTGATGGGGTTGTTTGTTTTTTTCTTGTAAATTTGTTTGAGTTCTTTGTAGGTTCTGGATATTAGCCCTTTGTCAGATGAGTAGATTGCAAAAATTTTCTCCCATTCTGTAGGTTGCCTGTTCACTCTGATGGTAGTTTCTTTTGCTGTGCAGAAGCTTTTTAGTTTAATGAGATCCCATTTGTCAATTTTGGCTTTTGCTGCCATTGCTTTTGGTGTTTTAGACATGAAGTCTTTGCCCATGCCTATGTCCTGAATGGTACTACCTAGGTTTTCCTCTAGGGTTTTTATGGTATTAGGTCTAACATTTAAGTCTCTAATCCATCTTGAATTAATTTTCGTATAAGGGGTAAGGAAAGGATCCAGTTTCAGCTTTCTACTTATGGCTAGCCAATTTTCCCAGCACCATTTATTAAATAGGGAATCCTTTCCCCATTTCTTGTTTCTCTCAGGTTTGTCAAAAATCAGATGGCTGTAGATGTGTGGTATTATTTCTGAGGACTCTGTTCTGTTCCATTGGTCTATATCTCTGTTTTGGTACCAGTACCATGCTGTTTTGCTTACTGTAGCCTTGTAGTATAGTTTGAAGTCAGGTAGTGTGATGCCTCCAGCTTTGTTCTTTTGACTTAGGATTGTCTTGGCAATGTGGGGTCTTTTTTGGTTCCATATGAACTTTAAAGCAGTTCTTTCCAATTCTGTGAAGAAACTCATTGGTAGCTTGATGGGGATGGCATTGAATCTATAAATAACCTTGGGCAGTATGGCCATTTTCACGATATTGATTCTTCCTATCCATGAGCATGGTATGTTCTTCCACTTGTTTGTGTCCTCTTTTATTTCACTGAGCAGTGGTTTGTAGTTCTCCTTGAAGAGGTCCTTTACATCCCTTGTAAGTTGGATTCCTAGGTATTTGATTCTCTTTGAAGCAATTGTGAATGGAAGTTCATTCATGATTTGGCTCTCTGTTTGTCTGTTACTGGTGTATAAGAATGCTTGTGATTTTTGCACATTAATTTTGTATCCTGAGACTTTGCTGAAGTTGCTTATCAGCTTAAGGAGATTTTTGGGCTGAGACAATGGGGTTTTCTAAATATACAATCATGTCATCTGCAAACAGGGACAATTTGACTTCTTCTTTTCCTAATTGAATACCCTTGATTTCTTTCTCTTGCCTGATTGCCCTAGCCAGAACTTCCAACACTATGTTGAATAGGAGTGGTGAGAGAGGGCATCCCTGTCTTGTGCCAGTTTTCAAAGGGAATTTTTCCAGTTTTTGCCCATTCAGTATGATACTGGCTGTGGGTTTGTCATAAATAGCTCTTATTATTTTGAGGTACGTTCCATCAATACCGAATTTATTGAGCGTTTTTAGCATGAAGGGCTGTTGAATTTTGTCAAAAGCCTTTTCTGCATCTATTGAGATAATCATGTGGTTCTTGTCTTTGGTTCTGTTTATATGCTGGATTATGTTTATTGATTTGTGAATGTTGAACCAGCCTTGCATCCCAGGGATGAAGCCCACTTGATCATGGTGGATAAGCTTTTTGATGTGCTGCTGAATCCGGTTTGCCAGTATTTTATTGAGGATTTTTGCATCGATGTTCATCAGGGATATTGGTCTAAAATTCTCTTTTTTTGTTGTGTCTCTGCCAGGCTTTGGTATCAGGATGATGTTGGCCTCATAAAATGAGTTAGGGAGGATTCCCTCTTTTTCTATTGATTGGAATAGTTTCAGAAGGAATGGTACCAGCTCCTCCTTATACCTCTGGTAGAATTCAGCTGTGAATCCATCTGGTCCTGGACTTTTTTTCGTTGGTAGGCTATTAATTATTGCCTCAATTTCAGAGCCTGCTATTGGTCTATTGAGGGATTCAGCTTCTTCCTGGTTTAGTCTTGGAAGAGTGTAAGTGTCCAGGAAATTATCCATTTCTTCTAGATTTTCTAGTTTATTTGCGTAGAGGTGTTTATAGTATTCTCTGATGATAGTTTGTATTTCTGTGGGGTCGGTGGTGATATCCCCTTTATCATTTTTTATTGCGTCAATTTGATTCTTCTCTCTTTTCTTCTTTATTAGTCTTGCTAGCGGTCTGTCAATTTTGTTGATCTTTTCAAAAAACCAACTCCTGGATTCATTGATTTTTTGGAGGGTTTTTTGTGTCTCTATCTCCTTCAGTTCTGCTCTGATCTTAGTTATTTCTTGCCTTCTGCTAGCTTTTGAATGTGTTTGCTCCTGCTTCTCTAGTTCTTTTAATTGTGATGTTAGAGTGTCAATTTTAGATCTTTCCTGCTTTCTCTTGTGGGCATTTAGTGCTATAAATTTCCCCCTACACACTGCTTTAAATGTGTCCCATAGATTCTGGTATGTTGTATCTTTGTTCTCATTGGTTTCAAAGAACATCTTTATTTCTGCCTTCATTTCGTGATGTACCCAGTAGTCATTCAGGAGCAGGTTGCTCAGTTTCCATGTAGTTGAGCGGTTTTCATTGAGTTTCTTAGTCCTGAGTTCTAGTTTGATTGCACTGTGGTCTGAGAGACAGTTTGTTATAATTTCTGTTCTTGTACATTTGCTGAGGAGTGCTTTACTTCCACTTATGTGATCAATTTTGGAATAAGTGCGATATGGTGCTGAGAAGAATGTATATTCTGTTGATTTGGGGTGGAGAGTTCTAAAGATGTCTATTAGGTCTGCTTGCTGCAGAGATGAGTTCAATTCCTGGATATCCTTGTTAACTTTCTGTCTCGTTGATCTGTCTAATGTTGACAGTGGAGTGTTGAAGTCTCCCATTATTATAGTATGGGAGTCTAAGTCTCTTTGTAAGTCTCTAAGGACTTGCTTTATGAATCTGGGTGCTCCTGTATTGGGTGCATATATATTTAGGATAGTTAGTTCTTCCTGTTGAATTGATCCCTTTACCATTATGTAATGGCCTTCTTTGTCTCTTTTGATCTTTGATGGTTTAAAGTCTATTTTATCAGAGACTAGTATTGCAACCCCTGCTTTCTTTTGTTCTCCATTTGCTTGGTAAATCTTCCTCCATCCCTTTATTTTGAGCCTATGTATGTCTCTGCATGTGAGATGGGTCTCCTGAATACAGCAGACTGATGGGTCTTGACACTTTATCCAGTTTGCCAGTCTATGTCTTTTAATTGGAGCATTTAGTCCATTTACATTTAAGGTTAATATTGTTATGTGTGAACTTGATCTTGCCATTATGATATTAACTGGTTATTTTGCTCGTTAGTTGATGCAGTTTCTTCCTAGCCTCGATGGTCTTTACATTTTGGCATGTTTTTGCAATGGCTGGTACCGGTTGTTCCTTTCCATGTTGAGTGCTTCCTTCAGGGTCTCTTGTAAGGCAGGCCTAGTGGTGACAAAATCTCTAAGCATTTGCTTATCTGTAAAGGATTTTATTTCTCCTTCACTTATGAAACTTAGTTTGGCTGGATATGAAATTCTGGGTT